>NW_026123773.1:0-142487 GCF_025177605.1 Cucumis melo
CACTCCTGGCCATGCCTCCCTGGACACGTTTTCCGGAGGTATAGGTCGGGAAGCGAGCTCGTTGGAGGGAGAACTGTGGTGCGACCCAAAACGGTCCAAAAGATGGCCGAAGCTTCCAACGAGTGGCGAACGCTCGTCCGGTGTCAGAAACCACTGGAAATGCACTTGCAGCGAAGGAAACGGGCTGAGCTCGAGGACTTCCGGTGCTCGTCCCAAGAAAACGCGAGCGGGGAATGCCCCGGACTCAGTTTTCTCGTCCTGGGGTAAAAAGCGGTCCCCCGACGGTTTCTTCCCTTTGCTCCGTATTGGTCATAAGTCTTTCGATCTTCGGGTCTCGTGCTCCGAGGACTTCAACCCACACTCCTGGCATGCTCCCTGACACGTTTTCCGGAGGTATAGGTCGGGGAAGCGAGCTCGTTGGAGGGAGAACTGTGGTGCGACCCAAAACGGTCCAAAAGATGGCCGAAGCTTCCAACGAGTGGCGAACGCTCGTCCGGGTGTCAGAAACCACTGGAAATGCACTTGCAGCGAAGGAAACGGGCTGAGCTCGAGGACTTCCGGTGCTCGTCCCAAGAAAACGCGAGCGGGAATGCCCCGGACTCAGTTTTCTCGTCCTGGGGTAAAAAGCGGTCCCCCGACGGTTTCTTCCCTTTGCTCCGTATTGGTCATAAGTCTTTCGATCTTCGGGTCTCGTGCTCCGAGGACTTCAACCCACACTCCTGGCATGCTCCCTGACACGTTTTCCGGAGGTATAGGTCGGGAAGCGACCTCGTTGGAGGGAGAACTGTGGTGCGACCCAAAACGGTCCAAAAGATGGCCGAAGCTTCCAACGAGTGGCGAACGCTCGTCCGGTGTCAGAAACCACTGGAAATGCACTTGCAGCGAAGGAAACGGGCTGAGCTCGAGGACTTCCGGTGCTCGTCCCAAGAAAACGCGAGCGGGAATGCCCCGGACTCAGTTTTCTCGTCCTGGGGTAAAAAGCGGTCCCCCGACGGTTTCTTCCCTTTGCTCCGTATTGGTCATAAGTCTTTCGATCTTCGGGTCTCGTGCTCCGAGGACTTCAACCCACACTCCTGGCATGCTCCCTGACACGTTTTTCCGGAGGTATAGGTCGGGAAGCGAGCTCGTTGGAGGGAGAACTGTGGTGCGACCCAAAACGGTCCAAAAGATGGCCGAAGCTTCCAACGAGTGGCGAACGCTCGTCCGGTGTCAGAAACCACTGGAAATGCACTTGCAGCGAAGGAAACGGGCTGAGCTCGAGGACTTCCGGGTGCTCGTCCCAAGAAAACGCGAGCGGGAATGCCCCGGACTCAGTTTTCTCGTCCTGGGGTAAAAAGCGGTCCCCCGACGGTTTCTTCCCTTTGCTCCGTATTGGTCATAAGTCTTTCGATCTTCGGGTCTCGTGCTCCGAGGACTTCAACCCACACTCCTGGCATGCTCCCTGACACGTTTTCCGGAGGTATAGGTCGGGAAGCGAGCTCGTTGGAGGGAGAACTGTGGTGCGACCCAAAACGGTCCAAAAGATGGCCGAAGCTTCCAACGAGTGGCGAACGCTCGTCCGGTGTCAGAAACCACTGGAAATGCACTTGCAGCGAAGGAAACGGGCTGAGCTCGAGGACTTCCGGTGCTCGTCCCAAGAAAACGCGAGCGGGAATGCCCCGGACTCAGTTTTCTCGTCCTGGGGTAAAAAGCGGTCCCCCGACGGTTTCTTCCCTTTGCTCCGTATTGGTCATAAGTCTTTCGATCTTCGGGTCTCGTGCTCCGAGGACTTCAACCCACACTCCTGGCATGCTCCCTGACACGTTTTCCGGAGGTATAGGTCGGGAAGCGAGCTCGTTGGAGGGAGAACTGTGGTGCGACCCAAAACGGTCCAAAAGATGGCCGAAGCTTCCAACGAGTGGCGAACGCTCGTCCGGTGTCAGAAACCACTGGAAATGCACTTGCAGCGAAGGAAACGGGCTGAGCTCGAGGACTTCCGGTGCTCGTCCCAAGAAAACGCGAGCGGGAATGCCCCGGACTCAGTTTTCTCGTCCTGGGGTAAAAAGCGGTCCCCCGACGGTTTCTTCCCTTTGCTCCGTATTGGTCATAAGTCTTTCGATCTTCGGGTCTCGTGCTCCGAGGACTTCAACCCACACTCCTGGCATGCTCCCTGACACGTTTTCCGGAGGTATAGGTCGGGAAGCGAGCTCGTTGGAGGGAGAACTGTGGTGCGACCCAAAACGGTCCAAAAGATGGCCGAAGCTTCCAACGAGTGGCGAACGCTCGTCCGGTGTCAGAAACCACTGGAAATGCACTTGCAGCGAAGGAAACGGGCTGAGCTCGAGGACTTCCGGTGCTCGTCCCAAGAAAACGCGAGCGGGAATGCCCCGGACTCAGTTTTCTCGTCCTGGGGTAAAAAGCGGTCCCCCGACGGTTTCTTCCCTTTGCTCCGTATTGGTCATAAGTCTTTCGATCTTCGGGTCTCGTGCTCCGAGGACTTCAACCCACACTCCTGGCATGCTCCCTGACACGTTTTCCGGAGGTATAGGTCGGGAAGCGAGCTCGTTGGAGGGAGAACTGTGGTGCGACCCAAAACGGTCCAAAAGATGGCCGAAGCTTCCAACGAGTGGCGAACGCTCGTCCGGTGTCAGAAACCACTGGAAATGCACTTGCAGCGAAGGAAACGGGCTGAGCTCGAGGACTTCCGGTGCTCGTCCCAAGAAAACGCGAGCGGGAATGCCCCGGACTCAGTTTTCTCGTCCTGGGGTAAAAAGCGGTCCCCCGACGGTTTCTTCCCTTTGCTCCGTATTGGTCATAAGTCTTTCGATCTTCGGGTCTCGTGCTCCGAGGACTTCAACCCACACTCCTGGCATGCTCCCTGACACGTTTTCCGGAGGTATAGGTCGGGAAGCGAGCTCGTTGGAGGGAGAACTGTGGTGCGACCCAAAACGGTCCAAAAGATGGCCGAAGCTTCCAACGAGTGGCGAACGCTCGTCCGGTGTCAGAAACCACTGGAAATGCACTTGCAGCGAAGGAAACGGGCTGAGCTCGAGGACTTCCGGTGCTCGTCCCAAGAAAACGCGAGCGGGAATGCCCCGGACTCAGTTTTCTCGTCCTGGGGTAAAAAGCGGTCCCCCGACGGTTTCTTCCCTTTGCTCCGTATTGGTCATAAGTCTTTCGATCTTCGGGTCTCGTGCTCCGAGGACTTCAACCCACACTCCTGGCATGCTCCCTGACACGTTTTCCGGAGGTATAGGTCGGGAAGCGAGCTCGTTGGAGGGAGAACTGTGGTGCGACCCAAAACGGTCCAAAAGATGGCCGAAGCTTCCAACGAGTGGCGAACGCTCGTCCGGTGTCAGAAACCACTGGAAATGCACTTGCAGCGAAGGAAACGGGCTGAGCTCGAGGACTTCCGGTGCTCGTCCCAAGAAAACGCGAGCGGGAATGCCCCGGACTCAGTTTTCTCGTCCTGGGGTAAAAAGCGGTCCCCCGACGGTTTCTTCCCTTTGCTCCTTATTGGTCATAAGTCTTTCGATCTTCGGGTCTCGTGCTCCGAGGACTTCAACCCACACTCCTGGCATGCTCCCTGACACGTTTTCCGGAGGTATAGGTCGGGAAGCGAGCTCGTTGGAGGGAGAACTGTGGTGCGACCCAAAACGGTCCAAAAGATGGCCGAAGCTTCCAACGAGTGGCGAACGCTCGTCCGGTGTCAGAAACCACTGGAAATGCACTTGCAGCGAAGGAAACGGGCTGAGCTCGAGGACTTCCGGTGCTCGTCCCAAGAAAACGCGAGCGGGAATGCCCCGGACTCAGTTTTCTCGTCCTGGGGTAAAAAGCGGTCCCCCGACGGTTTCTTCCCTTTGCTCCGTATTGGTCATAAGTCTTTCGATCTTCGGGTCTCGTGCTCCGAGGACTTCAACCCACACTCCTGGCATGCTCCCTGACACGTTTTCCGGAGGTATAGGTCGGGAAGCGACCTCGTTGGAGGGAGAACTGTGGTGCGACCCAAAACGGTCCAAAAGATGGCCGAAGCTTCCAACGAGTGGCGAACGCTCGTCCGGTGTCAGAAACCACTGGAAATGCACTTGCAGCGAAGGAAACGGGCTGAGCTCGAGGACTTCCGGTGCTCGTCCCAAGAAAACGCGAGCGGGAATGCCCCGGACTCAGTTTTCTCGTCCTGGGGTAAAAAGCGGTCCCCCGACGGTTTCTTCCCTTTGCTCCGTATTGGTCATAAGTCTTTCGATCTTCGGGTCTCGTGCTCCGAGGACTTCAACCCACACTCCTGGCATGCTCCCTGACACGTTTTCCGGAGGTATAGGTCGGGAAGCGACCTCGTTGGAGGGAGAACTGTGGTGCGACCCAAAACGGTCCAAAAGATGGCCGAAGCTTCCAACGAGTGGCGAACGCTCGTCCGGTGTCAGAAACCACTGGAAATGCACTTGCAGCGAAGGAAACGGGCTGAGCTCGAGGACTTCCGGTGCTCGTCCCAAGAAAACGCGAGCGGGAATGCCCCGGACTCAGTTTTCTCGTCCTGGGGTAAAAAGCGGTCCCCCGACGGTTTCTTCCCTTTGCTCCGTATTGGTCATAAGTCTTTCGATCTTCGGGTCTCGTGCTCCGAGGACTTCAACCCACACTCCTGGCATGCTCCCTGACACGTTTTCCGGAGGTATAGGTCGGGAAGCGACCTCGTTGGAGGGAGAACTGTGGTGCGACCCAAAACGGTCCAAAAGATGGCCGAAGCTTCCAACGAGTGGCGAACGCTCGTCCGGTGTCAGAAACCACTGGAAATGCACTTGCAGCGAAGGAAACGGGCTGAGCTCGAGGACTTCCGGTGCTCGTCCCAAGAAAACGCGAGCGGGAATGCCCCGGACTCAGTTTTCTCGTCCTGGGGTAAAAAGCGGTCCCCCGACGGTTTCTTCCCTTTGCTCCGTATTGGTCATAAGTCTTTCGATCTTCGGGTCTCGTGCTCCGAGGACTTCAACCCACACTCCTGGCATGCTCCCTGACACGTTTTCCGGAGGTATAGGTCGGGAAGCGAGCTCGTTGGAGGGAGAACTGTGGTGCGACCCAAAACGGTCCAAAAGATGGCCGAAGCTTCCAACGAGTGGCGAACGCTCGTCCGGTGTCCGAAACCACTGGAAATGCACTTGCAGCGAAGGAAACGGGCTGAGCTCGAGGACTTCCGGTGCTCGTCCCAAGAAAACGCGAGCGGGAATGCCCCGAACTCAGTTTTCTCGTCCTGGGGTAAAAAGCGGTCCCCCGACGGTTTCTTCCCTTTGCTCCGTATTGGTCATAAGTCTTTCGATCTTCGGATCTCGTGCTCCGAGGACTTCAACCCACACTCCTGGCATGCTCCCTGACACGTTTTCCGGAGGTATAGGTCGGGAAGCGACCTCGTTGGAGGGAGAACTGTGGTGCGACCCAAAACGGTCCAAAAGATGGCCGAAGCTTCCAACGAGTGGCGAACGCTCGTCCGGTGTCAGAAACCACTGGAAATGCACTTGCAGCGAAGGAAACGGGCTGAGCTCGAGGACTTCCGGTGCTCGTCCCAAGAAAACGCGAGCGGGAATGCCCCGGACTCAGTTTTCTCGTCCTGGGGTAAAAAGCGGTCCCCCGACGGTTTCTTCCCTTTGCTCCGTATTGGTCATAAGTCTTTCGATCTTCGGGTCTCGTGCTCCGAGGACTTCAACCCACACTCCTGGCATGCTCCCTGACACGTTTTCCGGAGGTATAGGTCGGGAAGCGAGCTCGTTGGAGGGAGAACTGTGGTGCGACCCAAAACGGTCCAAAAGATGGCCGAAGCTTCCAACGAGTGGCGAACGCTCGTCCGGTGTCAGAAACCACTGGAAATGCACTTGCAGCGAAGGAAACGGGCTGAGCTCGAGGACTTCCGGTGCTCGTCCCAAGAAAACGCGAGCGGGAATGCCCCGGACTCAGTTTTCTCGTCCTGGGGTAAAAAGCGGTCCCCCGACGGTTTCTTCCCTTTGCTCCGTATTGGTCATAAGTCTTTCGATCTTCGGGTCTCGTGCTCCGAGGACTTCAACCCACACTCCTGGCATGCTCCCTGACACGTTTTCCGGAGGTATAGGTCGGGAAGCGACCTCGTTGGAGGGAGAACTGTGGTGCGACCCAAAACGGTCCAAAAGATGGCCGAAGCTTCCAACGAGTGGCGAACGCTCGTCCGGTGTCAGAAACCACTGGAAATGCACTTGCAGCGAAGGAAACGGGCTGAGCTCGAGGACTTCCGGTGCTCGTCCCAAGAAAACGCGAGCGGGAATGCCCCGGACTCAGTTTTCTCGTCCTGGGGTAAAAAGCGGTCCCCCGACGGTTTCTTCCCTTTGCTCCGTATTGGTCATAAGTCTTTCGATCTTCGGGTCTCGTGCTCCGAGGACTTCAACCCACACTCCTGGCATGCTCCCTGACACGTTTTCCGGAGGTATAGGTCGGGAAGCGAGCTCGTTGGAGGGAGAACTGTGGTGCGACCCAAAACGGTCCAAAAGATGGCCGAAGCTTCCAACGAGTGGCGAACGCTCGTCCGGTGTCAGAAACCACTGGAAATGCACTTGCAGCGAAGGAAACGGGCTGAGCTCGAGGACTTCCGGTGCTCGTCCCAAGAAAACGCGAGCGGGAATGCCCCGGACTCAGTTTTCTCGTCCTGGGGTAAAAAGCGGTCCCCCGACGGTTTCTTCCCTTTGCTCCGTATTGGTCATAAGTCTTTCGATCTTCGGGTCTCGTGCTCCGAGGACTTCAACCCACACTCCTGGCATGCTCCCTGACACGTTTTCCGGAGGTATAGGTCGGGAAGCGAGCTCGTTGGAGGGAGAACTGTGGTGCGACCCAAAACGGTCCAAAAGATGGCCGAAGCTTCCAACGAGTGGCGAACGCTCGTCCGGTGTCCGAAACCACTGGAAATGCACTTGCAGCGAAGGAAACGGGCTGAGCTCGAGGACTTCCGGTGCTCGTCCCAAGAAAACGCGAGCGGGAATGCCCCGGACTCAGTTTTCTCGTCCTGGGGTAAAAAGCGGTCCCCCGACGGTTTCTTCCCTTTGCTCCGTATTGGTCATAAGTCTTTCGATCTTCGGGTCTCGTGCTCCGAGGACTTCAACCCACACTCCTGGCATGCTCCCTAACACGTTTTCCGGAGGTATAGGTCGGGAAGCGAGCTCGTTGGAGGGAGAACTGTGGTGCGACCCAAAACGGTCCAAAAGATGGCCGAAGCTTCCAACGAGTGGCGAACGCTCGTCCGGTGTCAGAAACCACTGGAAATGCACTTGCAGCGAAGGAAACGGGCTGAGCTCGAGGACTTCCGGTGCTCGTCCCAAGAAAACGCGAGCGGGAATGCCCCGGACTCAGTTTTCTCGTCCTGGGGTAAAAAGCGGTCCCCCGACGGTTTCTTCCCTTTGCTCCGTATTGGTCATAAGTCTTTCGATCTTCGGGTCTCGTGCTCCGAGGACTTCAACCCACACTCCTGGCATGCTCCCTGACACGTTTTCCGGAGGTATAGGTCGGGAAGCGAGCTCGTTGGAGGGAGAACTGTGGTGCGACCCAAAACGGTCCAAAAGATGGCCGAAGCTTCCAACGAGTGGCGAACGCTCGTCCGGTGTCAGAAACCACTGGAAATGCACTTGCAGCGAAGGAAACGGGCTGAGCTCGAGGACTTCCGGTGCTCGTCCCAAGAAAACGCGAGCGGGAATGCCCCGGACTCAGTTTTCTCGTCCTGGGGTAAAAAGCGGTCCCCCGACGGTTTCTTCCCTTTGCTCCGTATTGGTCATAAGTCTTTCGATCTTCGGGTCTCGTGCTCCGAGGACTTCAACCCACACTCCTGGCATGCTCCCTGACACGTTTTCCGGAGGTATAGGTCGGGAAGCGAGCTCGTTGGAGGGAGAACTGTGGTGCGACCCAAAACGGTCCAAAAGATGGCCGAAGCTTCCAACGAGTGGCGAACGCTCGTCCGGTGTCAGAAACCACTGGAAATGCACTTGCAGCGAAGGAAACGGCCTGAGCTCGAGGACTTCCGGTGCTCGTCCCAAGAAAACGCGAGCGGGAATGCCCCGGACTCAGTTTTCTCGTCCTGGGGTAAAAAGCGGTCCCCCGACGGTTTCTTCCCTTTGCTCCGTATTGGTCATAAGTCTTTCGATCTTCGGGTCTCGTGCTCCGAGGACTTCAACCCACACTCCTGGCATGCTCCCTGACACGTTTTCCGGAGGTATAGGTCGGGAAGCGAGCTCGTTGGAGGGAGAACTGTGGTGCGACCCAAAACGGTCCAAAAGATGGCCGAAGCTTCCAACGAGTGGCGAACGCTCGTCCGGTGTCAGAAACCACTGGAAATGCACTTGCAGCGAAGGAAACGGCCTGAGCTCGAGGACTTCCGGTGCTCGTCCCAAGAAAACGCGAGCGGGAATGCCCCGGACTCAGTTTTCTCGTCCTGGGGTAAAAAGCGGTCCCCCGACGGTTTCTTCCCTTTGCTCCGTATTGGTCATAAGTCTTTCGATCTTCGGGTCTCGTGCTCCGAGGACTTCAACCCACACTCCTGGCATGCTCCCTGACACGTTTTCCGGAGGTATAGGTCGGGAAGCGAGCTCGTTGGAGGGAGAACTGTGGTGCGACCCAAAACGGTCCAAAAGATGGCCGAAGCTTCCAACGAGTGGCGAACGCTCGTCCGGTGTCAGAAACCACTGGAAATGCACTTGCAGCGAAGGAAACGGGCTGAGCTCGAGGACTTCCGGTGCTCGTCCCAAGAAAACGCGAGCGGGAATGCCCCGGACTCAGTTTTCTCGTCCTGGGGTAAAAAGCGGTCCCCCGACGGTTTCTTCCCTTTGCTCCTTATTGGTCATAAGTCTTTCGATCTTCGGGTCTCGTGCTCCGAGGACTTCAACCCACACTCCTGGCATGCTCCCTGACACGTTTTCCGGAGGTATAGGTCGGGAAGCGAGCTCGTTGGAGGGAGAACTGTGGTGCGACCCAAAACGGTCCAAAAGATGGCCGAAGCTTCCAACGAGTGGCGAACGCTCGTCCGGTGTCAGAAACCACTGGAAATGCACTTGCAGCGAAGGAAACGGGCTGAGCTCGAGGACTTCCGGTGCTCGTCCCAAGAAAACGCGAGCGAGAATGCCCCGGACTCAGTTTTCTCGTCCTGGGGTAAAAAGCGGTCCCCCGACGGTTTCTTCCCTTTGCTCCGTATTGGTCATAAGTCTTTCGATCTTCGGGTCTCGTGCTCCGAGGACTTCAACCCACACTCCTGGCATGCTCCCTGACACGTTTTCCGGAGGTATAGGTCGGGAAGCGAGCTCGTTGGAGGGAGAACTGTGGTGCGACCCAAAACGGTCAAAAAGATGGCCGAAGCTTCCAACGAGTGGCGAACGCTCGTCCGGTGTCAGAAACCACTGGAAATGCACTTGCAGCGAAGGAAACGGGCTGAGCTCGAGGACTTCCGGTGCTCGTCCCAAGAAAACGCGAGCGGGAATGCCCCGGACTCAGTTTTCTCGTCCTGGGGTAAAAAGCGGTCCCCCGACGGTTTCTTCCCTTTGCTCCGTATTGGTCATAAGTCTTTCGATCTTCGGGTCTCGTGCTCCGAGGACTTCAACCCACACTCCTGGCATGCTCCCTGACACGTTTTCCGGAGGTATAGGTCGGGAAGCGAGCTCGTTGGAGGGAGAACTGTGGTGCGACCCAAAACGGTCCAAAAGATGGCCGAAGCTTCCAACGAGTGGCGAACGCTCGTCCGGTGTCAGAAACCACTGGAAATGCACTTGCAGCGAAGGAAACGGGCTGAGCTCGAGGACTTCCGGTGCTCGTCCCAAGAAAACGCGAGCGGGAATGCCCCGGACTCAGTTTTCTCGTCCTGGGGTAAAAAGCGGTCCCCCGACGGTTTCTTCCCTTTGCTCCGTATTGGTCATAAGTCTTTCGATCTTCGGGTCTCGTGCTCCGAGGACTTCAACCCACACTCCTGGCATGCTCCCTGACACGTTTTCCGGAGGTATAGGTCGGGAAGCGAGCTCGTTGGAGGGAGAACTGTGGTGCGACCCAAAACGGTCCAAAAGATGGCCGAAGCTTCCAACGAGTGGCGAACGCTCGTCCGGTGTCAGAAACCACTGGAAATGCACTTGCAGCGAAGGAAACGGGCTGAGCTCGAGGACTTCCGGTGCTCGTCCCAAGAAAACGCGAGCGGGAATGCCCCGGACTCAGTTTTCTCGTCCTGGGGTAAAAAGCGGTCCCATGACGGTTTCTTCCCTTTGCTCCGTATTGGTCATAAGTCTTTCGATCTTCGGGTCTCGTGCTCCGAGGACTTCAACCCACACTCCTGGCATGCTCCCTGACACGTTTTCCGGAGGTATAGGTCGGGAAGCGAGCTCGTTGGAGGGAGAACTGTGGTGCGACCCAAAACGGTCCAAAAGATGGCCGAAGCTTCCAACGAGTGGCGAACGCTCGTCCGGTGTCAGAAACCACTGGAAATGCACTTGCAGCGAAGGAAACGGGCTGAGCTCGAGGACTTCCGGTGCTCGTCCCAAGAAAACGCGAGCGGGAATGCCCCGGACTCAGTTTTCTCGTCCTGGGGTAAAAAGCGGTCCCCCGACGGTTTCTTCCCTTTGCTCCGTATTGGTCATAAGTCTTTCGATCTTCGGGTCTCGTGCTCCGAGGACTTCAACCCACACTCCTGGCATGCTCCCTGACACGTTTTCCGGAGGTATAGGTCGGGAAGCGAGCTCGTTGGAGGGAGAACTGTGGTGCGACCCAAAACGGTCCAAAAGATGGCCGAAGCTTCCAACGAGTGGCGAACGCTCGTCCGGTGTCAGAAACCACTGGAAATGCACTTGCAGCGAAGGAAACGGGCTGAGCTCGAGGACTTCCGGTGCTCGTCCCAAGAAAACGCGAGCGGGAATGCCCCGGACTCAGTTTTC
Source organism: Cucumis melo (assembly GCF_025177605.1). Lineage (NCBI taxonomy): Eukaryota > Viridiplantae > Streptophyta > Magnoliopsida > Cucurbitales > Cucurbitaceae > Cucumis > Cucumis melo. The sequence continues at coordinate 10,878 of NW_026123773.1, forward strand.
TCGTCCTGGGGTAAAAAGCGGTCCCCCGACGGTTTCTTCCCTTTGCTCCGTATTGGTCATAAGTCTTTCGATCTTCGGGTCTCGTGCTCCGAGGACATCAACCCACACTCCTGGCATGCTCCCTGACACGTTTTCCGGAGGTATAGGTCGGGAAGCGAGCTCGTTGGAGGGAGAACTGTGGTGCGACCCAAAACGGTCCAAAAGATGGCCGAAGCTTCCAACGAGTGGCGAACGCTCGTCCGGTGTCAGAAACCACTAGAAATGCACTTGCAGCGAAGGAAACGGGCTGAGCTCGAGGACTTCCGGTGCTCGTCCCAAGAAAACGCGAGAGGGAATGCCCCGGACTCAGTTTTCTCGTCTTGGGGTAAAAAGCGGTCCCCCGACGGTTTCTTCCCTTTGCTCCGTATTGGTCATAAGTCTTTTGATCTTCGGGTCTCGTGCTCCGAGGACTTCAACCCACACTCCTGGCATGCTCCCTGACACGTTTTCCGGAGGTATAGGTCGGGAAGCGAGCTCGTTGGAGGGAGAACTGTGGTGCGACCCAAAACGGTCCAAAAGATGGCCGAAGCTTCCAACGAGTGGCGAACGCTCGTCCGGTGTCAGAAACCACTGGAAATGCACTTGCAGCGAAGGAAACGGGCTGAGCTCGAGGACTTCCGGTGCTCGTCCCAAGAAAACGCGAGCGGGAATGCCCCGGACTCAGTTTTCTCGTCCTGGGGTAAAAAGCGGTCCCCCGACGGTTTCTTCCCTTTGCTCCGTATTGGTCATAAGTCTTTCGATCTTCGGGTCTCGTGCTCCGAGGACTTCAACCCACACTCCTGGCATGCTCCCTGACACGTTTTCCGGAGGTATAGGTCGGGAAGCGAGCTCGTTGGAGGGAGAACTGTGGTGCGACCCAAAACGGTCCAAAAGATGGCCGAAGCTTCCAACGAGTGGCGAACGCTCGTCCGGTGTCAGAAACCACTGGAAATGCACTTGCAGCGAAGGAAACGGGCTGAGCTCGAGGACTTCCGGTGCTCGTCCCAAGAAAACGCGAGCGGGAATGCCCCGGACTCAGTTTTCTCGTCCTGGGGTAAAAAGCGGTCCCCCGACGGTTTCTTCCCTTTGCTCCGTATTGGTCATAAGTCTTTCGATCTTCGGGTCTCGTGCTCCGAGGACTTCAACCCACACTCCTGGCATGCTCCCTGACACGTTTTCCAGAGGTATAGGTCGGGAAGCGAGCTCGTTGGAGGGAGAACTGTGGTGCGACCCAAAACGGTCCAAAAGATGGCCGAAGCTTCCAACGAGTGGCGAACGCTCGTCCGGTGTCAGAAACCACTGGAAATGCACTTGCAGCGAAGGAAACGGGCTGAGCTCGAGGACTTCCGGTGCTCGTCCCAAGAAAACGCGAGCGGGAATGCCCCGGACTCAGTTTTCTCGTCCTGGGGTAAAAAGCGGTCCCCCGACGGTTTCTTCCCTTTGCTCCGTATTGGTCATAAGTCTTTCGATCTTCGGGTCTCGTGTTCCGAGGACTTCAACCCACACTCCTGGCATGCTCCCTGACACGTTTTCCGGAGGTATAGGTCGGGAAGCGAGCTCGTTGGAGGGAGAACTGTGGTGCGACCCAAAACGGTCCAAAAGATGGCCGAAGCTTCCAACGAGTGGCGAACGCTCGTCCGGTGTCAGAAACCACTGGAAATGCACTTGAAGCGAAGGAAACGGGCTGAGCTCGAGGACTTCCGGTGCTCGTCCCAAGAAAACGCGAGCGGGAATGCCCCGGACTCAGTTTTCTCGTCCTGGGGTAAAAAGCGGTCCCCCGACGGTTTCTTCCCTTTGCTCCGTATTGGTCATAAGTCTTTCGATCTTCGGGTCTCGTGCTCCGAGGACTTCAACCCACACTCCTGGCATGCTCCCTGACACGTTTTCCGGAGGTATAGGTCGGGAAGCGAGCTCGTTCGAGGGAGAACTGTGGTGCGACCCAAAACGGTCCAAAAGATGGCCGAAGCTTCCAACGAGTGGCGAACGCTCGTCCGGTGTCAGAAACCACTGGAAATGCACTTGCAGCGAAGGAAACGGGCTGAGCTCGAGGACTTCTGGTGCTCGTCCCAAGAAAACGCGAGCGGGAATGCCCCGGACTCAGTTTTCTCGTCCTGGGGTAAAAAGCGGTCCCCCGACGGTTTCTTCCCTTTGCTCCGTATTGGTCATAAGTCTTTCGATCTTCGGGTCTCGTGCTCCGAGGACTTCAACCCACACTCCTGGCATGCTCCCTGACACGTTTTCCGGAGGTATAGGTCGGGAAGCGAGCTCGTTGGAGGGAGAACTGTGGTGCGACCCAAAACGGTCCAAAAGATGGCCGAAGCTTCCAACGAGTGGCGAACGCTCGTCCGGTGTCAGAAACCACTGGAAATGCACTTGCAGCGAAGGAAACGGGCTGAGCTCGAGGACTTCCGGTGCTCGTCCCAAGAAAACGCGAGCGGGAATGCCCCGGACTCAGTTTTCTCGTCCTGGGGTAAAAAGCGGTCCCCCGACGGTTTCTTCCCTTTGCTCCGTATTGGTCATAAGTCTTTCGATCTTCGGGTCTCGTGCTCCGAGGACTTCAACCCACACTCCTGGCATGCTCCCTGACACGTTTTCCGGAGGTATAGGTCGGGAAGCGAGCTCGTTGGAGGGAGAACTGTGGTGCGACCCAAAACGGTCCAAAAGATGGCCGAAGCTTCCAACGAGTGGCGAACGCTCGTCCGGTGTCAGAAACCACTGGAAATGCACTTGCAGCGAAGGAAACGGGCTGAGCTCGAGGACTTCCGGTGCTCGTCCCAAGAAAACGCGAGCGGGAATGCCCCGGACTCAGTTTTCTCGTCCTGGGGTAAAAAGCGGTCCCCCGACGGTTTCTTCCCTTTGCTCCGTATTGGTCATAAGTCTTTCGATCTTCGGGTCTCGTGTTCCGAGGACTTCAACCCACACTCCTGGCATGCTCCCTGACACGTTTTCCGGAGGTATAGGTCGGGAAGCGAGCTCGTTGGAGGGAGAACTGTGGTGCGACCCAAAACGGTCCAAAAGATGGCCGAAGCTTCCAACGAGTGGCGAACGCTCGTCCGGTGTCAGAAACCACTGGAAATGCACTTGAAGCGAAGGAAACGGGCTGAGCTCGAGGACTTCCGGTGCTCGTCCCAAGAAAACGCGAGCGGGAATGCCCCGGACTCAGTTTTCTCGTCCTGGGGTAAAAAGCGGTCCCCCGACGGTTTCTTCCCTTTGCTCCGTATTGGTCATAAGTCTTTCGATCTTCGGGTCTCGTGCTCCGAGGACTTCAACCCACACTCCTGGCATGCTCCCTGACACGTTTTCCGGAGGTATAGGTCGGGAAGCGAGCTCGTTGGAGGGAGAACTGTGGTGCGACCCAAAACGGTCCAAAAGATGGCCGAAGCTTCCAACGAGTGGCGAACGCTCGTCCGGTGTCAGAAACCACTGGAAATGCACTTGCAGCGAAGGAAACGGGCTGAGCTCGAGGACTTCCGGTGCTCGTCCCAAGAAAACGCGAGCGGGAATGCCCCGGACTCAGTTTTCTCGTCCTGGGGTAAAAAGCGGTCCCCCGACGGTTTCTTCCCTTTGCTCCGTATTGGTCATAAGTCTTTCGATCTTCGGGTCTCGTGCTCCGAGGACTTCAACCCACACTCCTGGCATGCTCCCTGACACGTTTTCCGGAGGTATAGGTCGGGAAGCGAGCTCGTTGGAGGGAGAACTGTGGTGCGACCCAAAACGGTCCAAAAGATGGCCGAAGCTTCCAACGAGTGGCGAACGCTCGTCCGGTGTCAGAAACCACTGGAAATGCACTTGCAGCGAAGGAAACGGGCTGAGCTCGAGGACTTCCGGTGCTCGTCCCAAGAAAACGCGAGCGGGAATGCCCCGGACTCAGTTTTCTCGTCCTGGGGTAAAAAGCGGTCCCCCGACGGTTTCTTCCCTTTGCTCCTTATTGGTCATAAGTCTTTCGATCTTCGGGTCTCGTGCTCCGAGGACTTCAACCCACACTCCTGGCATGCTCCCTGACACGTTTTCCGGAGGTATAGGTCGGGAAGCGAGCTCGTTGGAGGGAGAACTGTGGTGCGACCCAAAACGGTCCAAAAGATGGCCGAAGCTTCCAACGAGTGGCGAACGCTCGTCCGGTGTCAGAAACCACTGGAAATGCACTTGCAGCGAAGGAAACGGGCTGAGCTCGAGGACTTCCGGTGCTCGTCCCAAGAAAACGCGAGCGGGAATGCCCCGGACTCAGTTTTCTCGTCCTGGGGTAAAAAGCGGTCCCCCGACGGTTTCTTCCCTTTGCTCCTTATTGGTCATAAGTCTTTCGATCTTCGGGTCTCGTGCTCCGAGGACTTCAACCCACACTCCTGGCATGCTCCCTGACACGTTTTCCGGAGGTATAGGTCGGGAAGCGAGCTCGTTGGAGGGAGAACTGTGGTGCGACCCAAAACGGTCCAAAAGATGGCCGAAGCTTCCAACGAGTGGCGAACGCTCGTCCGGTGTCAGAAACCACTGGAAATGCACTTGCAGCGAAGGAAACGGGCTGAGCTCGAGGACTTCCGGTGCTCGTCCCAAGAAAACGCGAGCGGGAATGCCCCGGACTCAGTTTTCTCGTCCTGGGGTAAAAAGCGGTCCCCCGACGGTTTCTTCCCTTTGACCCGTATTGGTCATAAGTCTTTCGATCTTCGGGTCTCGTGCTCCGAGGACTTCAACCCACACTCCTGGCATGCTCATTGACACGTTTTCCGGAGGTATAGGTCGGGAAGCGAGCTCGTTGGAGGGAGAACTGTGGTGCGACCCAAAACGGTCCAAAAGATGGCCGAAGCTTCCAACGAGTGGCGAACGCTCGTCCGGTGTCGGAAACCACTGGAAATGCACTTGCAGCGAAGGAAACGGGCTGAGCTCGAGGACTTCCGGTGCTCGTCCCAAGAAAACGCGAGCGGGAATGCCCCGGACTCAGTTTTCTCGTCCTGGGGTAAAAAGCGGTCCCCCGACGGTTTCTTCCCTTTGCTCCGTATTGGTCATAAGTCTTTCGATCTTCGGGTCTCGTGCTCCGAGGACTTCAACCCACACTCCTGGCATGCTCATTGACACGTTTTCCGGAGGTATAGGTCGGGAAGCGAGCTCGTTGGAGGGAGAACTGTGGTGCGACCCAAAACGGTCCAAAAGATGGCCGAAGCTTCCAACGAGTGGCGAACGCTCGTCCGGTGTCGGAAACCACTGGAAATGCACTTGCAGCGAAGGAAACGGGCTGAGCTCGAGGACTTCCGGTGCTCGTCCCAAGAAAACGCGAGCGGGAATGCCCCGGACTCAGTTTTCTCGTCCTGGGGTAAAAAGCGGTCCCCCGACGGTTTCTTCCCTTTGCTCCGTATTGGTCATAAGTCTTTCGATCTTCGGGTCTCGTGCTCCGAGGACTTCAACCCACACTCCTGGCATGCTCCCTGACACGTTTTCCGGAGGTATAGGTCAGGAAGCGAGCTCGTTGGAGGGAGAACTGGGGTGCGACCCAAAACGGTCCAAAAGATGGCCGAAGCTTCCAACGAGTGGCGAACGCTCGTCCGGTGTCGGAAACCACTGGAAATGCACTTGCAGCGAAGGAAACGGGCTGAGCTCGAAGACTTCCGGTGCTCGTCCCAAGAAAACGCGAGCGGGAATGCCCCGGACTCAGTTTCTCGTCCTGGGGTAAAAAGCGGTCCCCCGACGGTTTCTTCCCTTTGCTCCGTATTGGTCATAAGTCTTTCGATCTTCGGGTCTCGTGCTCCGAGGACTTCAACCCACACTCCTGGCATGCTCCCTGACACGTTTTCCGGAGGTATAGGTCGGGAAGCGAGCTCGTTGGAGGGAGAACTGTGGTGCGACCCAAAACGGTCCAAAAGATGGCCGAAGCTTCCAACGAGTGGCGAACGCTCGTCCGGTGTCAGAAACCACTGGAAATGCACTTGCAGCGAAGGAAACGGGCTGAGCTCGAGGACTTCCGGTGCTCGTCCCAAGAAAACGCGAGCGGGAATGCCCCGGACTCAGTTTTCTCGTCCTGGGGTAAAAAGCGGTCCCCCGACGGTTTCGTCCCTTTGCTCCGTATTGGTCATAAGTCTTTCGATCTTCGGGTCTCGTGCTCCGAGGACTTCAACCCACACTCCTGGCATGCTCCCTGACACGTTTTCCGGAGGTATAGGTCGGGAAGCGAGCTCGTTGGAGGGAGAACTGTGGTGCGACCCAAAACGGTCCAAAAGATGGCCGAAGCTTCCAACGAGTGGCGAACGCTCGTCCGGTGTCAGAAACCACTGGAAATGCACTTGCAGCGAAGGAAACGGGCTGAGCTCGAGGACTTCCGGTGCTCGTCCCAAGAAAACGCGAGCGGGAATGCCCCGGACTCAGTTTTCTCGTCCTGGGGTAAAAAGCGGTCCCCCGACGGTTTCTTCCCTTTGCTCCTTATTGGTCATAAGTCTTTCGATCTTCGGGTCTCGTGCTCCGAGGACTTCAACCCACACTCCTGGCATGCTCCCTGACACGTTTTCCGGAGGTATAGGTCGGGAAGCGAGCTCGTTGGAGGGAGAACTGTGGTGCGACCCAAAACGGTCCAAAAGATGGCCGAAGCTTCCAACGAGTGGCGAACGCTCGTCCGGTGTCAGAAACCACTGGAAATGCACTTGCAGCGAAGGAAACGGGCTGAGCTCGAGGACTTCCGGTGCTCGTCCCAAGAAAACGCGAGCGGGAATGCCCCGGACTCAGTTTTCTCGTCCTGGGGTAAAAAGCGGTCCCCCGACGGTTTCTTCCCTTTGCTCCGTATTGGTCATAAGTCTTTCGATCTTCGGGTCTCGTGCTCCGAGGACTTCAACCCACACTCCTGGCATGCTCATTGACACGTTTTCCGGAGGTATAGGTCGGGAAGCGAGCTCGTTGGAGGGAGAACTGTGGTGCGACCCAAAACGGTCCAAAAGATGGCCGAAGCTTCCAACGAGTGGCGAACGCTCGTCCGGTGTCGGAAACCACTGGAAATGCACTTGCAGCGAAGGAAACGGGCTGAGCTCGAGGACTTCCGGTGCTCGTCCCAAGAAAACGCGAGCGGGAATGCCCCGGACTCAGTTTTCTCGTCCTGGGGTAAAAAGCGGTCCCCCGACGGTTTCTTCCCTTTGCTCCGTATTGGTCATAAGTCTTTCGATCTTCGGGTCTCGTGCTCCGAGGACTTCAACCCACACTCCTGGCATGCTCATTGACACGTTTTCCGGAGGTATAGGTCGGGAAGCGAGCTCGTTGGAGGGAGAACTGTGGTGCGACCCAAAACGGTCCAAAAGATGGCCGAAGCTTCCAACGAGTGGCGAACGCTCGTCCGGTGTCGGAAACCACTGGAAATGCACTTGCAGCGAAGGAAACGGGCTGAGCTCGAGGACTTCCGGTGCTCGTCCCAAGAAAACGCGAGCGGGAATGCCCCGGACTCAGTTTTCTCGTCCTGGGGTAAAAAGCGGTCCCCCGACGGTTTCTTCCCTTTGCTCCGTATTGGTCATAAGTCTTTCGATCTTCGGGTCTCGTGCTCCGAGGACTTCAACCCACACTCCTGGCATGCTCCCTGACACGTTTTCCGGAGGTATAGGTCAGGAAGCGAGCTCGTTGGAGGGAGAACTGTGGTGCGACCCAAAACGGTCCAAAAGATGGCCGAAGCTTCCAACGAGTGGCGAACGCTCGTCCGGTGTCGGAAACCACTGGAAATGCACTTGCAGCGAAGGAAACGGGCTGAGCTCGAAGACTTCCGGTGCTCGTCCCAAGAAAACGCGAGCGGGAATGCCCCGGACTCAGTTTCTCGTCCTGGGGTAAAAAGCGGTCCCCCGACGGTTTCTTCCCTTTGCTCCGTATTGGTCATAAGTCTTTCGATCTTCGGGTCTCGTGCTCCGAGGACTTCAACCCACACTCCTGGCATGCTCCCTGACACGTTTTCCGGAGGTATAGGTCGGGAAGCGAGCTCGTTGGAGGGAGAACTGTGGTGCGACCCAAAACGGTCCAAAAGATGGCCGAAGCTTCCAACGAGTGGCGAACGCTCGTCCGGTGTCAGAAACCACTGGAAATGCACTTGCAGCGAAGGAAACGGGCTGAGCTCGAGGACTTCCGGTGCTCGTCCCAAGAAAACGCGAGCGGGAATGCCCCGGACTCAGTTTTCTCGTCCTGGGGTAAAAAGCGGTCCCATGACGGTTTCTTCCCTTTGCTCCTTATTGGTCATAAGTCTTTCGATCTTCGGGTCTCGTGCTCCGAGGACTTCAACCCACACTCCTGGCATGCTCCCTGACACGTTTTCCGGAGGTATAGGTCGGGAAGCGAGCTCGTTGGAGGGAGAACTGTGGTGCGACCCAAAACGGTCCAAAAGATGGCCGAAGCTTCCAACGAGTGGCGAACGCTCGTCCGGTGTCAGAAACCACTGGAAATGCACTTGCAGCGAAGGAAACGGGCTGAGCTCGAGGACTTCCGGTGCTCGTCCCAAGAAAACGCGAGCGGGAATGCCCCGGACTCAGTTTTCTCGTCCTGGGGTAAAAAGCGGTCCCCCGACGGTTTCTTCCCTTTGCTCCGTATTGGTCATAAGTCTTTCGATCTTCGGGTCTCGTGCTCCGAGGACTTCAACCCACACTCCTGGCATGCTCATTGACACGTTTTCCGGAGGTATAGGTCGGGAAGCGAGCTCGTTGGAGGGAGAACTGTGGTGCGACCCAAAACGGTCCAAAAGATGGCCGAAGCTTCCAACGAGTGGCGAACGCTCGTCCGGTGTCAGAAACCACTGGAAATGCACTTGCAGCGAAGGAAACGGGCTGAGCTCGAGGACTTCCGGTGCTCGTCCCAAGAAAACGCGAGCGGGAATGCCCCGGACTCAGTTTTCTCGTCCTGGGGTAAAAAGCGGTCCCCCGACGGTTTGTTCCCTTTGCTCCGTATTGGTCATAAGTCTTTCGATCTTCGGGTCTCGTGCTCCGAGGACTTCAACCCACACTCCTGGCATGCTCCCTGACACGTTTTCCGGAGGTATAGGTCGGGAAGCGAGCTCGTTGGAGGGAGAACTGTGGTGCGACCCAAAACGATCCAAAAGATGGCCGAAGCTTCCAACGAGTGGCGAACGCTCGTCCGGTGTCGGAAACCACTGGAAATGCACTTGCAGCGAAGGAAACGGGCTGAGCTCGAGGACTTCCGGTGCTCGTCCCAAGAAAACGCGAGCGGGAATGCCCCGGACTCAGTTTTCTCGTCCTATGGTAAAAAGCGGTCCCCCGACGGTTTCTTCCCTTTGCTCCGTATTGGTCATAAGTCTTTCGATCTTCGGGTCTCGTGCTCCGAGGACTTCAACCCACACTCTTGGCATGCTCCCTGACACGTTTTCCGGAGGTATAGGTCGGGAAGCGAGCTCGTTGGAGGGAGAACTGTGGTGCGACCCAAAACGGTCCAAAAGATGGCCGAAGCTTCCAACGAGTGGCGAACGCTCGTCCGGTGTCAGAAACCACTGGAAATGCACTTGCAGCGAAGGAAACGGGCTGAGCTCGAGGACTACCGGTGCTCGTCCCAAGAAAACGCGAGCGGGAATGCCCCGGACTCAGTTTTCTCGTCCTGGGGTAAAAAGCGGTCCCCCGACGGTTTCTTCCCTTTGCTCCGTATTGGTCATAAGTCTTTCGATCTTCGGGTCTCGTGCTCCGAGGACTTCAACCCACACTCCTGGCATGCTCCCTGACACGTTTTCCGGAGGTATAGGTCGGGAAGCGAGCTCGTTGGAGGGAGAACTGTGGTGCGACCCAAAACGGTCCAAAAGATGGCCGAAGCTTCCAACGAGTGGCGAACGCTCGTCCGGTGTCAGAAACCACTGGAAATGCACTTGCAGCGAAGGAAACGGGCTGAGCTCGAGGACTTCCGGTGCTCGTCCCAAGAAAACGCGAGCGGGAATGCCCCGGACTCAGTTTTCTCGTCCTGGGGTAAAAAGCGGTCCCCCGACGGTTTCTTCCCTTTGCTCCGTATTGGTCATAAGTCTTTCGATCTTCGGGTCTCGTGCTCCGAGGACTTCAACCCACACTCCTGGCATGCTCCCTGACACGTTTTCCGGAGGTATAGGTCGGGAAGCGAGCTCGTTGGAGGGAGAACTGTGGTGCGACCCAAAACGGTCCAAAAGATGGCCGAAGCTTCCAACGAGTGGCGAACGCTCGTCCGGTGTCAGAAACCACTGGAAATGCACTTGCAGCGAAGGAAACGGGCTGAGCTCGAGGACTTCCGGTGCTCGTCCCAAGAAAACGCGAGCGGGAATGCCCCGGACTCAGTTTTCTCGTCCTGGGGTAAAAAGCGGTCCCCCGACGGTTTGTTCCCTTTGCTCCGTATTGGTCATAAGTCTTTCGATCTTCGGGTCTCGTGCTCCGAGGACTTCAACCCACACTCCTGGCATGCTCCCTGACACGTTTTCCGGAGGTATAGGTCGGGAAGCGAGCTCGTTGGAGGGAGAACTGTGGTGCGACCCAAAACGATCCAAAAGATGGCCGAAGCTTCCAACGAGCGGCGAACGCTCGTCCGGTGTCGGAAACCACTGGAAATGCACTTGCAGCGAAGGAAACGGGCTGAGCTCGAGGACTTCCGGTGCTCGTCCCAAGAAAACGCGAGCGGGAATGCCCCGGACTCAGTTTTCTCGTCCTATGGTAAAAAGCGGTCCCCCGACGGTTTCTTCCCTTTGCTCCGTATTGGTCATAAGTCTTTCGATCTTCGGGTCTCGTGCTCCGAGGACTTCAACCCACACTCTTGGCATGCTCCCTGACACGTTTTCCGGAGGTATAGGTCGGGAAGCGAGCTCGTTGGAGGGAGAACTGTGGTGCGACCCAAAACGGTCCAAAAGATGGCCGAAGCTTCCAACGAGTGGCGAACGCTCGTCCGGTGTCAGAAACCACTGGAAATGCACTTGCAGCGAAGGAAACGGGCTGAGCTCGAGGACTACCGGTGCTCGTCCCAAGAAAACGCGAGCGGGAATGCCCCGGACTCAGTTTTCTCGTCCTGGGGTAAAAAGCGGTCCCCCGACGGTTTCTTCCCTTTGCTCCGTATTGGTCATAAGTCTTTCGATCTTCGGGTCTCGTGTTCCGAGGACTTCAACCCACACTCCTGGCATGCTCCCTGACACGTTTTCCGGAGGTATAGGTCGGGAAGCGAGCTCGTTGGAGGGAGAACTGTGGTGCGACCCAAAACGGTCCAAAAGATGGCCGAAGCTTCCAACGAGTGGCGAACGCTCGTCCGGTGTCAGAAACCACTGGAAATGCACTTGCAGCGAAGGAAACGGGCTGAGCTCGAGGACTTCCGGTGCTCGTCCCAAGAAAACGCGAGCGGGAATGCCCCGGACTCAGTTTTCTCGTCCTGGGGTAAAAAGCGGTCCCCCGACGGTTTCTTCCCTTTGCTCCGTATTGGTCATAAGTCTTTCGATCTTCGGGTCTCGTGCTCCGAGGACTTCAACCCACACTCCTGGCATGCTCCCTGACACGTTTTCCGGAGGTATAGGTCGGAAAGCGAGCTCGTTGGAGGGAGAACTGTGGTGCGACCCAAAACGGTCCAAAAGATGGCCGAAGCTTCCAACGAGTGGCGAACGCTCGTCCGGTGTCAGAAACCACTGGAAATGCACTTGCAGCGAAGGAAACGGGCTGAGCTCGAGGACTACCGGTGCTCGTCCCAAGAAAACGCGAGCGGGAATGCCCCGGACTCAGTTTTCTCGTCCTGGGGTAAAAAGCGGTCCCCCGACGGTTTCTTCCCTTTGCTCCGTATTGGTCATAAGTCTTTCGATCTTCGGGTCTCGTGTTCCGAGGACTTCAACCCACACTCCTGGCATGCTCCCTGACACGTTTTCCGGAGGTATAGGTCGGGAAGCGAGCTCGTTGGAGGGAGAACTGTGGTGCGACCCAAAACGGTCCAAAAGATGGCCGAAGCTTCCAACGAGTGGCGAACGCTCGTCCGGTGTCAGAAACCACTGGAAATGCACTTGCAGCGAAGGAAACGGGCTGAGCTCGAGGACTTCCGGTGCTCGTCCCAAGAAAACGCGAGCGGGAATGCCCCGGACTCAGTTTTCTCGTCCTGGGGTAAAAAGCGGTCCCCCGACGGTTTCTTTCCTTTGCTCCGTATTGGTCATAAGTCTTTCGATCTTCGGGTCTCGTGCTCCGAGGACTTCAACCCACACTCCTGGCATGCTCCCTGACACGTTTTCCGGAGGTATAGGTCGGGAAGCGAGCGCGTTGGAGGGAGAACTGTGGTGCGACCCAAAACGGTCCAAAAGATGGCCGAAGCTTCCAACGAGTGGCGAACGCTCGTCCGGTGTCAGAAACCACTGGAAATGCACTTGCAGCGAAGGAAACGGGCTGAGCTCGAGGACTTCCGGTGCTCGTCCCAAGAAAACGCGAGCGGGAATGCCCCGGACTCAGTTTTCTCGTCCTGGGGTAAAAAGCGGTCCCCCGACGGTTTCTTCCCTTTGCTCCGTATTGGTCATAAGTCTTTCGATCTTCGGGTCTCGTGCTCCGAGGACTTCAACCCACACTCCTGGCATGCTCCCTGACACGTTTTCCGGAGGTATAGGTCGGGAAGCGAGCTCGTTGGAGGGAGAACTGTGGTGCGACCCAAAACGGTCCAAAAGATGGCCGAAGCTTCCAACGAGTGGCGAACGCTCGTCCGGTGTCAGAAACCACTGGAAATGCAATTGCAGCGAAGGAAACGGGCTGAGCTCGAGGACTTCCGGTGCTCGTCCCGAGAAAACGCGAGCGGGAATGCCCCGGACTCAGTTTTCTCGTCCTGGGGTAAAAAGCGGTCCCCCGACGGTTTCTTCCCTTTGCTCCGTATTGGTCATAAGTCTTTCGATCTTTGGGTCTCGTGCTCCGAGGACTTCAACCCACACTCCTGGCATGCTCCCTGACACGTTTTCCGGAGGTATAGGTCGGGAAGCGAGCTCGTTGGAGGGAGAACTGTGGTGCGACCCAAAACGGTCCAAAAGATGGCCGAAGATTCCAACGAGTGGCGAACGCTCGTCCGGTGTCAGAAACCACTGGAAATGCACTTGCAGCGAAGGAAACGGGCTGAGCTCGAGGACTTCCGGTGCTCGTCCCGAGAAAACGCGAGCGGGAATGCCCCGGACTCAGTTTTCTCGTCCTGGGGTAAAAAGCGGTCCCCCGACGGTTTCTTCCCTTTGCTCCGTATTGGTCATAAGTCTTTCGATCTTCGGGTCTCGTGCTCCGAGGACTTCAACCCACACTCCTGGCATGCTCCCTGACACGTTTTCCGGAGGTATAGGTCGGGAAGCGAGCTCGTTGGAGGGAGAACTGTGGTGCGACCCAAAACGGTCCAAAAGATGGCCGAAGATTCCAACGAGTGGCGAACGCTCGTCCGGTGTCAGAAACCACTGGAAATGCACTTGCAGCGAAGGAAACGGGCTGAGCTCGAGGACTTCCGGTGCTCGTCCCAAGAAAACGCGAGCGGGAATGCCCCGGACTCAGTTTTCTCGTCCTGGGGTAAAAAGCGGTCCCCCGACGGTTTCTTCCCTTTGCTCCGTATTGGTCATAAGTCTTTCGATCTTCGGGTCTCGTGCTCCGAGGACTTCAACCCACACTCCTGGCATGCTCCCTGACACGTTTTCCGGAGGTATAGGTCGGGAAGCGAGCTCGTTGGAGGGAGAACTGTGGTGCGACCCAAAACGGTCCAAAAGATGGCCGAAGCTTCCAACGAGTGGCGAACGCTCGTCCGGTGTCAGAAACCACTGGAAATGCACTTGCAGCGAAGGAAACGGGCTGAGCTCGAGGACTTCCGGTGCTCGTCCCAAGAAAACGCGAGCGGGAATGCCCCGGACTCAGTTTTCTCGTCCTGGGGTAAAAAGCGGTCCACCGACGGTTTCTTCCCTTTGCTCCGTATTGGTCATAAGTCTTTCGATCTTCGGGTCTCGTGCTCCGAGGACTTCAACCCACACTCCTAGCATGCTCCCTGACACGTTTTCCGGAGGTATAGGTCGGGAAGCGAGCTCGTTGGAGGGAGAACTGTGGTGCGACCCAAAACGGTCCAAAAGATGGCCGAAGCTTCCAACGAGTGGCGAACGCTCGTCCGGTGTCAGAAACCACTGGAAATGCACTTGCAGCGAAGGAAACGGGCTGAGCTCGAGGACTTCCGGTGCTCGTCCCGAGAAAACGCGAGCGGGAATGCCCCGGACTCAGTTTTCTCGTCCTGGGGTAAAAAGCGGTCCCCCGACGGTTTCTTCCCTTTGCTCCGTATTGGTCATAAGTCTTTCGATCTTCGGGTCTCGTGCTCCGAGGACTTCAACCCACACTCCTGGCATGCTCCCTGACACGTTTTCCGGAGGTATAGGTCGGGAAGCGAGCTCGTTGGAGGGAGAACTGTGGTGCGACCCAAAACGGTCCAAAAGATGGCCGAAGATTCCAACGAGTGGCGAACGCTCGTCCGGTGTCAGAAACCACTGGAAATGCACTTGCAGCGAAGGAAACGGGCTGAGCTCGAGGACTTCCGGTGCTCGTCCCGAGAAAACGCGAGCGGGAATGCCCCGGACTCAGTTTTCTCGTCCTGGGGTAAAAAGCGGTCCCCCGACGGTTTCTTCCCTTTGCTCCGTATTGGTCATAAGTCTTTCGATCTTCGGGTCTCGTGCTCCGAGGACTTCAACCCACACTCCTGGCATGCTCCCTGACACGTTTTCCGGAGGTATAGGTCGGGAAGCGAGCTCGTTGGAGGGAGAACTGTGGTGCGACCCAAAACGGTCCAAAAGATGGCCGAAGCTTCCAACGAGTGGCGAACGCTCGTCCGGTGTCAGAAACCACTGGAAATGCACTTGCAGCGAAGGAAACGGGCTGAGCTCGAGTACTTCCGGTGCTCGTCCCAAGAAAACGCGAGCGGGAATGCCCCGGACTCAGTTTTCTCGTCCTGGGGTAAAAAGCGGTCCCCCGACGGTTTCTTCCCTTTGCTCCGTATTGGTCATAAGTCTTTCGATCTTCGGGTCTCGTGCTCCGAGGACTTCAACCCACACTCCTGGCATGCTCCCTGACACGTTTTCCGGAGGTATAGGTCGGGAAGCGAGCTCGTTGGAGGGAGAACTGTGGTGCGACCCAAAACGGTCCAAAAGATGGCCGAAGCTTCCAACGAGTGGCGAACGCTCGTCCGGTGTCAGAAACCACTGGAAATGCACTTGCAGCGAAGGAAACGGGCTGAGCTCGAGGACTTCCGGTGCTCGTCCCAAGAAAACGCGAGCGGGAATGCCCCGGACTCAGTTTTCTCGTCCTGGGGTAAAAAGCGGTCCCCCGACGGTTTCTTCCCTTTGCTCCGTATTGGTCATAAGTCTTTCGATCTTCGGGTCTCGTGCTCCGAGGACTTCAACCCACACTCCTGGCATGCTCCCTGACACGTTTTCCGGAGGTATAGGTCGGGAAGCGAGCTCGTTGGAGGGAGAACTGTGGTGCGACCCAAAACGGTCCAAAAGATGGCCGAAGCTTCCAACGAGTGGCGAACGCTCGTCCGGTGTCAGAAACCACTGGAAATGCACTTGCAGCGAAGGAAACGGGCTGAGCTCGAGGACTTCCGGTGCTCGTCCCAAGAAAACGCGAGCGGGAATGCCCCGGACTCAGTTTTCTCGTCCTGGGGTAAAAAGCGGTCCCCCGACGGTTTCTTCCCTTTGCTCCGTATTGGTAATAAGTCTTTCGATCTTCGGGTCTCGTGCTCCGAGGACTTCAACCCACACTCCTGGCATGCTCCCTGACACGTTTTCCGGAGGTATAGGTCGGGAAGCGAGCTCGTTGGAGGGAGAACTGTGGTGCGACCCAAAACGGTCCAAAAGATGGCCGAAGCTTCCAACGAGTGGCGAACGCTCGTCCGGTGTCAGAAACCACTGGAAATGCACTTGCAGCGAAGGAAACGGGCTGAGCTCGAGGACTTCCGGTGCTCGTCCCAAGAAAACGCGAGCGGGAATGCCCCGGACTCAGTTTTCTCGTCCTGGGGTAAAAAGCGGTCCCCCGACGGTTTCTTCCCTTTGCTCCGTATTGGTCATAAGTCTTTCGATCTTCGGGTCTCGTGCTCCGAGGACTTCAACCCACACTCCTGGCATGCTCATTGACACGTTTTCCGGAGGTATAGGTCGGGAAGCGAGCTCGTTGGAGGGAGAACTGTGGTGCGACCCAAAACGGTCCAAAAGATGGCCGAAGCTTCCAACGAGTGGCGAACGCTCGTCCGGTGTCAGAAACCACTGGAAATGCACTTGCAGCGAAGGAAACGGGCTGAGCTCGAGGACTTCCGGTGCTCGTCCCAAGAAAACGCGAGCGGGAATGCCCCGGACTCAGTTTTCTCGTCCTGGGGTAAAAAGCGGTCCCCCGACGGTTTCTTCCCTTTGCTCCTTATTGGTCATAAGTCTTTCGATCTTCGGGTCTCGTGCTCCGAGGACTTCAACCCACACTCCTGGCATGCTCCCTGACACGTTTTCCGGAGGTATAGGTCGGGAAGCGAGCTCGTTGGAGGGAGAACTGTGGTGCGACCCAAAACGGTCCAAAAGATGGCCGAAGCTTCCAACGAGTGGCGAACGCTCGTCCGGTGTCAGAAACCACTGGAAATGCACTTGCAGCGAAGGAAACGGGCTGAGCTCGAGGACTTCCGGTGCTCGTCCCAAGAAAACGCGAGCGGGAATGCCCCGGACTCAGTTTTCTCGTCCTGGGGTAAAAAGCGGTCCCCCGACGGTTTCTTCCCTTTGCTCCGTATTGGTCATAAGTCTTTCGATCTTCGGGTCTCGTGCTCCGAGGACTTCAACCCACACTCCTGGCATGCTCATTGACACGTTTTCCGGAGGTATAGGTCGGGAAGCGAGCTCGTTGGAGGGAGAACTGTGGTGCGACCCAAAACGGTCCAAAAGATGGCCGAAGCTTCCAACGAGTGGCGAACGCTCGTCCGGTGTCGGAAACCACTGGAAATGCACTTGCAGCGAAGGAAACGGGCTGAGCTCGAGGACTTCCGGTGCTCGTCCCAAGAAAACGCGAGCGGGAATGCCCCGGACTCAGTTTTCTCGTCCTGGGGTAAAAAGCGGTCCCCCGACGGTTTCTTCCCTTTGCTCCGTATTGGTCATAAGTCTTTCGATCTTCGGGTCTCGTGCTCCGAGGACTTCAACCCACACTCCTGGCATGCTCATTGACACGTTTTCCGGAGGTATAGGTCGGGAAGCGAGCTCGTTGGAGGGAGAACTGTGAAGCGACCCAAAACGGTCCAAAAGATGGCCGAAGCTTCCAACGAGTGGCGAACGCTCGTCCGGTGTCGGAAACCACTGGAAATGCACTTGCAGCGAAGGAAACGGGCTGAGCTCGAGGACTTCCGGTGCTCGTCCCAAGAAAACGCGAGCGGGAATGCCCCGGACTCAGTTTTCTCGTCCTGGGGTAAAAAGCGGTCCCCCGACGGTTTCTTCCCTTTGCTCCGTATTGGTCATAAGTCTTTCGATCTTCGGGTCTCGTGCTCCGAGGACTTCAACCCACACTCCTGGCATGCTCCCTGACACGTTTTCCGGAGGTATAGGTCAGGAAGCGAGCTCGTTGGAGGGAGAACTGTGGTGCGACCCAAAACGGTCCAAAAGATGGCCGAAGCTTCCAACGAGTGGCGAACGCTCGTCCGGTGTCGGAAACCACTGGAAATGCACTTGCAGCGAAGGAAACGGGCTGAGCTCGAAGACTTCCGGTGCTCGTCCCAAGAAAACGCGAGCGGGAATGCCCCGGACTCAGTTTCTCGTCCTGGGGTAAAAAGCGGTCCCCCGACGGTTTCTTCCCTTTGCTCCGTATTGGTCATAAGTCTTTCGATCTTCGGGTCTCGTGCTCCGAGGACTTCAACCCACACTCCTGGCATGCTCCCTGACACGTTTTCCGGAGGTATAGGTCGGGAAGCGAGCTCGTTGGAGGGAGAACTGTGGTGCGACCCAAAACGGTCCAAAAGATGGCCGAAGCTTCCAACGAGTGGCGAACGCTCGTCCGGTGTCAGAAACCACTGGAAATGCACTTGCAGCGAAGGAAACGGGCTGAGCTCGAGGACTTCCGGTGCTCGTCCCAAGAAAACGCGAGCGGGAATGCCCCGGACTCAGTTTTCTCGTCCTGGGGTAAAAAGCGGTCCCCCGACGGTTTCTT
Source organism: Cucumis melo (assembly GCF_025177605.1). Taxonomy (NCBI): domain Eukaryota; kingdom Viridiplantae; phylum Streptophyta; class Magnoliopsida; order Cucurbitales; family Cucurbitaceae; genus Cucumis; species Cucumis melo. The sequence continues at coordinate 28,967 of NW_026123773.1, forward strand.
CCCTTTGCTCCTTATTGGTCATAAGTCTTTCGATCTTCGGGTCTCGTGCTCCGAGGACTTCAACCCACACTCCTGGCATGCTCCCTGACACGTTTTCCGGAGGTATAGGTCGGGAAGCGAGCTCGTTGGAGGGAGAACTGTGGTGCGACCCAAAACGGTCCAAAAGATGGCCGAAGCTTCCAACGAGTGGCGAACGCTCGTCCGGTGTCAGAAACCACTGGAAATGCACTTGCAGCGAAGGAAACGGGCTGAGCTCGAGGACTTCCGGTGCTCGTCCCAAGAAAACGCGAGCGGGAATGCCCCGGACTCAGTTTTCTCGTCCTGGGGTAAAAAGCGGTCCCCCGACGGTTTCTTCCCTTTGCTCCGTATTGGTCATAAGTCTTTCGATCTTCGGGTCTCGTGCTCCGAGGACTTCAACCCACACTCCTGGCATGCTCATTGACACGTTTTCCGGAGGTATAGGTCGGGAAGCGAGCTCGTTGGAGGGAGAACTGTGGTGCGACCCAAAACGGTCCAAAAGATGGCCGAAGCTTCCAACGAGTGGCGAACGCTCGTCCGGTGTCAGAAACCACTGGAAATGCACTTGCAGCGAAGGAAACGGGCTGAGCTCGAGGACTTCCGGTGCTCGTCCCAAGAAAACGCGAGCGGGAATGCCCCGGACTCAGTTTTCTCGTCCTGGGGTAAAAAGCGGTCCCCCGACGGTTTCTTCCCTTTGCTCCGTATTGGTCATAAGTCTTTCGATCTTCGGGTCTCGTGCTCCGAGGACTTCAACCCACACTCCTGGCATGCTCATTGACACGTTTTCCGGAGGTATAGGTCGGGAAGCGAGCTCGTTGGAGGGAGAACTGTGGTGCGACCCAAAACGGTCCAAAAGATGGCCGAAGCTTCCAACGAGTGGCGAACGCTCGTCCGGTGTCGGAAACCACTGGAAATGCACTTGCAGCGAAGGAAACGGGCTGAGCTCGAGGACTTCCGGTGCTCGTCCCAAGAAAACGCGAGCGGGAATGCCCCGGACTCAGTTTTCTCGTCCTGGGGTAAAAAGCGGTCCCCCGACGGTTTCTTCCCTTTGCTCCGTATTGGTCATAAGTCTTTCGATCTTCGGGTCTCGTGCTCCGAGGACTTCAACCCACACTCCTGGCATGCTCCCTGACACGTTTTCCGGAGGTATAGGTCGGGAAGCGAGCTCGTTGGAGGGAGAACTGTGGTGCGACCCAAAACGGTCCAAAAGATGGCCGAAGCTTCCAACGAGTGGCGAACGCTCGTCCGGTGTCGGAAACCACTGGAAATGCACTTGCAGCGAAGGAAACGGGCTGAGCTCGAAGACTTCCGGTGCTCGTCCCAAGAAAACGCGAGCGGGAATGCCCCGGACTCAGTTTTCTCGTCCTGGGGTAAAAAGCGGTCCCCCGACGGTTTGTTCCCTTTGCTCCGTATTGGTCATAAGTCTTTCGATCTTCGGGTCTCGTGCTCCGAGGACTTCAACCCACACTCCTGGCATGCTCCCTGACACGTTTTCCGGAGGTATAGGTCGGGAAGCGAGCTCGTTGGAGGGAGAACTGTGGTGCGACCCAAAACGATCCAAAAGATGGCCGAAGCTTCCAACGAGTGGCGAACGCTCGTCCGGTGTCGGAAACCACTGGAAATGCACTTGCAGCGAAGGAAACGGGCTGAGCTCGAGGACTTCCGGTGCTCGTCCCAAGAAAACGCGAGCGGGAATGCCCCGGACTCAGTTTTCTCGTCCTATGGTAAAAAGCGGTCCCCCGACGGTTTCTTCCCTTTGCTCCGTATTGGTCATAAGTCTTTCGATCTTCGGGTCTCGTGCTCCGAGGACTTCAACCCACACTCTTGGCATGCTCCCTGACACGTTTTCCGGAGGTATAGGTCGGGAAGCGAGCTCGTTGGAGGGAGAACTGTGGTGCGACCCAAAACGGTCCAAAAGATGGCCGAAGCTTCCAACGAGTGGCGAACGCTCGTCCGGTGTCAGAAACCACTGGAAATGCACTTGCAGCGAAGGAAACGGGCTGAGCTCGAGGACTACCGGTGCTCGTCCCAAGAAAACGCGAGCGGGAATGCCCCGGACTCAGTTTTCTCGTCCTGGGGTAAAAAGCGGTCCCCCGACGGTTTCTTCCCTTTGCTCCGTATTGGTCATAAGTCTTTCGATCTTCGGGTCTCGTGTTCCGAGGACTTCAACCCACACTCCTGGCATGCTCCCTGACACGTTTTCCGGAGGTATAGGTCGGGAAGCGAGCTCGTTGGAGGGAGAACTGTGGTGCGACCCAAAACGGTCCAAAAGATGGCCGAAGCTTCCAACGAGTGGCGAACGCTCGTCCGGTGTCAGAAACCACTGGAAATGCACTTGCAGCGAAGGAAACGGGCTGAGCTCGAGGACTTCCGGTGCTCGTCCCAAGAAAACGCGAGCGGGAATGCCCCGGACTCAGTTTTCTCGTCCTGGGGTAAAAAGCGGTCCCCCGACGGTTTCTTCCCTTTGCTCCGTATTGGTCATAAGTCTTTCGATCTTCGGGTCTCGTGCTCCGAGGACTTCAACCCACACTCCTGGCATGCTCCCTGACACGTTTTCCGGAGGTATAGGTCGGAAAGCGAGCTCGTTGGAGGGAGAACTGTGGTGCGACCCAAAACGGTCCAAAAGATGGCCGAAGCTTCCAACGAGTGGCGAACGCTCGTCCGGTGTCAGAAACCACTGGAAATGCACTTGCAGCGAAGGAAACGGGCTGAGCTCGAGGACTACCGGTGCTCGTCCCAAGAAAACGCGAGCGGGAATGCCCCGGACTCAGTTTTCTCGTCCTGGGGTAAAAAGCGGTCCCCCGACGGTTTCTTCCCTTTGCTCCGTATTGGTCATAAGTCTTTCGATCTTCGGGTCTCGTGTTCCGAGGACTTCAACCCACACTCCTGGCATGCTCCCTGACACGTTTTCCGGAGGTATAGGTCGGGAAGCGAGCTCGTTGGAGGGAGAACTGTGGTGCGACCCAAAACGGTCCAAAAGATGGCCGAAGCTTCCAACGAGTGGCGAACGCTCGTCCGGTGTCAGAAACCACTGGAAATGCACTTGCAGCGAAGGAAACGGGCTGAGCTCGAGGACTTCCGGTGCTCGTCCCAAGAAAACGCGAGCGGGAATGCCCCGGACTCAGTTTTCTCGTCCTGGGGTAAAAAGCGGTCCCCCGACGGTTTCTTTCCTTTGCTCCGTATTGGTCATAAGTCTTTCGATCTTCGGGTCTCGTGCTCCGAGGACTTCAACCCACACTCCTGGCATGCTCCCTGACACGTTTTCCGGAGGTATAGGTCGGGAAGCGAGCGCGTTGGAGGGAGAACTGTGGTGCGACCCAAAACGGTCCAAAAGATGGCCGAAGCTTCCAACGAGTGGCGAACGCTCGTCCGGTGTCAGAAACCACTGGAACTGCACTTGCAGCGAAGGAAACGGGCTGAGCTCGAGGACTTCCGGTGCTCGTCCCAAGAAAACGCGAGCGGGAATGCCCCGGACTCAGTTTTCTCGTCCTGGGGTAAAAAGCGGTCCCCCGACGGTTTCTTCCCTTTGCTCCTTATTGGTCATAAGTCTTTCGATCTTCGGGTCTCGTGCTCCGAGGACTTCAACCCACACTCCTGGCATGCTCCCTGACACGTTTTCCGGAGGTATAGGTCGGGAAGCGAGCTCGTTGGAGGGAGAACTGTGGTGCGACCCAAAACGGTCCAAAAGATGGCCGAAGCTTCCAACGAGTGGCGAACGCTCGTCCGGTGTCAGAAACCACTGGAAATGCACTTGCAGCGAAGGAAACGGGCTGAGCTCGAGGACTTCCGGTGCTCGTCCCAAGAAAACGCGAGCGGGAATGCCCCGGACTCAGTTTTCTCGTCCTGGGGTAAAAAGCGGTCCCCCGACGGTTTCTTCCCTTTGCTCCGTATTGGTCATAAGTCTTTCGATCTTCGGGTCTCGTGCTCCGAGGACTTCAACCCACACTCCTGGCATGCTCCCTGACACGTTTTCCGGAGGTATAGGTCGGGAAGCGAGCTCGTTGGAGGGAGAACTGTGGTGCGACCCAAAACGGTCCAAAAGATGGCCGAAGCTTCCAACGAGTGGCGAACGCTCGTCCGGTGTCAGAAACCACTGGAAATGCACTTGCAGCGAAGGAAACGGGCTGAGCTCGAGGACTTCCGGTGCTCGTCCCGAGAAAACGCGAGCGGGAATGCCCCGGACTCAGTTTTCTCGTCCTGGGGTAAAAAGCGGTCCCCCGACGGTTTCTTCCCTTTGCTCCGTATTGGTCATAAGTCTTTCGATCTTCGGGTCTCGTGCTCCGAGGACTTCAACCCACACTCCTGGCATGCTCCCTGACACGTTTTCCGGAGGTATAGGTCGGGAAGCGAGCTCGTTGGAGGGAGAACTGTGGTGCGACCCAAAACGGTCCAAAAGATGGCCGAAGATTCCAACGAGTGGCGAACGCTCGTCCGGTGTCAGAAACCACTGGAAATGCACTTGCAGCGAAGGAAACGGGCTGAGCTCGAGGACTTCCGGTGCTCGTCCCAAGAAAACGCGAGCGGGAATGCCCCGGACTCAGTTTTCTCGTCCTGGGGTAAAAAGCGGTCCCCCGACGGTTTCTTCCCTTTGCTCCGTATTGGTCATAAGTCTTTCGATCTTCGGGTCTCGTGCTCCGAGGACTTCAACCCACACTCCTGGCATGCTCCCTGACACGTTTTCCGGAGGTATAGGTCGGGAAGCGAGCTCGTTGGAGGGAGAACTGTGGTGCGACCCAAAACGGTCCAAAAGATGGCCGAAGCTTCCAACGAGTGGCGAACGCTCGTCCGGTGTCAGAAACCACTGGAAATGCACTTGCAGCGAAGGAAACGGGCTGAGCTCGAGTACTTCCGGTGCTCGTCCCAAGAAAACGCGAGCGGGAATGCCCCGGACTCAGTTTTCTCGTCCTGGGGTAAAAAGCGGTCCCCCGACGGTTTCTTCCCTTTGCTCCGTATTGGTCATAAGTCTTTCGATCTTCGGGTCTCGTGCTCCGAGGACTTCAACCCACACTCCTGGCATGCTCCCTGACACGTTTTCCGGAGGTATAGGTCGGGAAGCGAGCTCGTTGGAGGGAGAACTGTGGTGCGACCCAAAACGGTCCAAAAGATGGCCGAAGCTTCCAACGAGTGGCGAACGCTCGTCCGGTGTCAGAAACCACTGGAAATGCACTTGCAGCGAAGGAAACGGGCTGAGCTCGAGGACTTCCGGTGCTCGTCCCAAGAAAACGCGAGCGGGAATGCCCCGGACTCAGTTTTCTCGTCCTGGGGTAAAAAGCGGTCCCCCGACGGTTTCTTCCCTTTGCTCCGTATTGGTCATAAGTCTTTCGATCTTCGGGTCTCGTGCTCCGAGGACTTCAACCCACACTCCTGGCATGCTCCCTGACACGTTTTCCGGAGGTATAGGTCGGGAAGCGAGCTCGTTGGAGGGAGAACTGTGGTGCGACCCAAAACGGTCCAAAAGATGGCCGAAGCTTCCAACGAGTGGCGAACGCTCGTCCGGTGTCAGAAACCACTGGAAATGCACTTGCAGCGAAGGAAACGGGCTGAGCTCGAGGACTTCCGGTGCTCGTCCCAAGAAAACGCGAGCGGGAATGCCCCGGACTCAGTTTTCTCGTCCTGGGGTAAAAAGCGGTCCCCCGACGGTTTCTTCCCTTTGCTCCGTATTGGTCATAAGTCTTTCGATCTTCGGGTCTCGTGCTCCGAGGACTTCAACCCACACTCCTGGCATGCTCCCTGACACGTTTTCCGGAGGTATAGGTCGGGAAGCGAGCTCGTTGGAGGGAGAACTGTGGTGCGACCCAAAACGGTCCAAAAGATGGCCGAAGCTTCCAACGAGTGGCGAACGCTCGTCCGGTGTCAGAAACCACTGGAAATGCACTTGCAGCGAAGGAAACGGGCTGAGCTCGAGGACTTCCGGTGCTCGTCCCAAGAAAACGCGAGCGGGAATGCCCCGGACTCAGTTTTCTCGTCCTGGGGTAAAAAGCGGTCCCCCGACGGTTTCTTCCCTTTGCTCCTTATTGGTCATAAGTCTTTCGATCTTCGGGTCTCGTGCTCCGAGGACTTCAACCCACACTCCTGGCATGCTCCCTGACACGTTTTCCGGAGGTATAGGTCGGGAAGCGAGCTCGTTGGAGGGAGAACTGTGGTGCGACCCAAAACGGTCCAAAAGATGGCCGAAGCTTCCAACGAGTGGCGAACGCTCGTCCGGTGTCAGAAACCACTGGAAATGCACTTGCAGCGAAGGAAACGGGCTGAGCTCGAGGACTTCCGGTGCTCGTCCCAAGAAAACGCGAGCGGGAATGCCCCGGACTCAGTTTTCTCGTCCTGGGGTAAAAAGCGGTCCCCCGACGGTTTCTTCCCTTTGCTCCGTATTGGTCATAAGTCTTTCGATCTTCGGGTCTCGTGCTCCGAGGACTTCAACCCACACTCCTGGCATGCTCCCTGACACGTTTTCCGGAGGTATAGGTCGGGAAGCGAGCTCGTTGGAGGGAGAACTGTGGTGCGACCCAAAACGGTCCAAAAGATGGCCGAAGCTTCCAACGAGTGGCGAACGCTCGTCCGGTGTCAGAAACCACTGGAAATGCACTTGCAGCGAAGGAAACGGGCTGAGCTCGAGGACTTCCGGTGCTCGTCCCGAGAAAACGCGAGCGGGAATGCCCCGGACTCAGTTTTCTCGTCCTGGGGTAAAAAGCGGTCCCCCGACGGTTTCTTCCCTTTGCTCCGTATTGGTCATAAGTCTTTCGATCTTCGGGTCTCGTGCTCCGAGGACTTCAACCCACACTCCTGGCATGCTCCCTGACACGTTTTCCGGAGGTATAGGTCGGGAAGCGAGCTCGTTGGAGGGAGAACTGTGGTGCGACCCAAAACGGTCCAAAAGATGGCCGAAGATTCCAACGAGTGGCGAACGCTCGTCCGGTGTCAGAAACCACTGGAAATGCACTTGCAGCGAAGGAAACGGGCTGAGCTCGAGGACTTCCGGTGCTCGTCCCAAGAAAACGCGAGCGGGAATGCCCCGGACTCAGTTTTCTCGTCCTGGGGTAAAAAGCGGTCCCCCGACGGTTTCTTCCCTTTGCTCCGTATTGGTCATAAGTCTTTCGATCTTCGGGTCTCGTGCTCCGAGGACTTCAACCCACACTCCTGGCATGCTCCCTGACACGTTTTCCGGAGGTATAGGTCGGGAAGCGAGCTCGTTGGAGGGAGAACTGTGGTGCGACCCAAAACGGTCCAAAAGATGGCCGAAGCTTCCAACGAGTGGCGAACGCTCGTCCGGTGTCAGAAACCACTGGAAATGCACTTGCAGCGAAGGAAACGGGCTGAGCTCGAGTACTTCCGGTGCTCGTCCCAAGAAAACGCGAGCGGGAATGCCCCGGACTCAGTTTTCTCGTCCTGGGGTAAAAAGCGGTCCCCCGACGGTTTCTTCCCTTTGCTCCGTATTGGTCATAAGTCTTTCGATCTTCGGGTCTCGTGCTCCGAGGACTTCAACCCACACTCCTGGCATGCTCCCTGACACGTTTTCCGGAGGTATAGGTCGGGAAGCGAGCTCGTTGGAGGGAGAACTGTGGTGCGACCCAAAACGGTCCAAAAGATGGCCGAAGCTTCCAACGAGTGGCGAACGCTCGTCCGGTGTCAGAAACCACTGGAAATGCACTTGCAGCGAAGGAAACGGGCTGAGCTCGAGGACTTCCGGTGCTCGTCCCAAGAAAACGCGAGCGGGAATGCCCCGGACTCAGTTTTCTCGTCCTGGGGTAAAAAGCGGTCCCCCGACGGTTTCTTCCCTTTGCTCCGTATTGGTCATAAGTCTTTCGATCTTCGGGTCTCGTGCTCCGAGGACTTCAACCCACACTCCTGGCATGCTCCCTGACACGTTTTCCGGAGGTATAGGTCGGGAAGCGAGCTCGTTGGAGGGAGAACTGTGGTGCGACCCAAAACGGTCCAAAAGATGGCCGAAGCTTCCAACGAGTGGCGAACGCTCGTCCGGTGTCAGAAACCACTGGAAATGCACTTGCAGCGAAGGAAACGGGCTGAGCTCGAGGACTTCCGGTGCTCGTCCCAAGAAAACGCGAGCGGGAATGCCCCGGACTCAGTTTTCTCGTCCTGGGGTAAAAAGCGGTCCCCCGACGGTTTCTTCCCTTTGCTCCGTATTGGTCATAAGTCTTTCGATCTTCGGGTCTCGTGCTCCGAGGACTTCAACCCACACTCCTGGCATGCTCCCTGACACGTTTTCCGGAGGTATAGGTCGGGAAGCGAGCTCGTTGGAGGGAGAACTGTGGTGCGACCCAAAACGGTCCAAAAGATGGCCGAAGCTTCCAACGAGTGGCGAACGCTCGTCCGGTGTCAGAAACCACTGGAAATGCACTTGCAGCGAAGGAAACGGGCTGAGCTCGAGGACTTCCGGTGCTCGTCCCAAGAAAACGCGAGCGGGAATGCCCCGGACTCAGTTTTCTCGTCCTGGGGTAAAAAGCGGTCCCCCGACGGTTTCTTCCCTTTGCTCCGTATTGGTCATAAGTCTTTCGATCTTCGGGTCTCGTGCTCCGAGGACTTCAACCCACACTCCTGGCATGCTCCCTGACACGTTTTCCGGAGGTATAGGTCGGGAAGCGAGCTCGTTGGAGGGAGAACTGTGGTGCGACCCAAAACGGTCCAAAAGATGGCCGAAGCTTCCAACGAGTGGCGAACGCTCGTCCGGTGTCAGAAACCACTCGAAATGCACTTGCAGCGAAGGAAACGGGCTGAGCTCGAGGACTTCCAGTGCTCGTCCCAAGAAAACGCGAGCGGGAATGCCCCGGACTCAGTTTTCTCGTCCTGGGGTAAAAAGCGGTCCCCCGACGGTTTCTTCCCTTTGCTCCGTATTGGTCATAAGTCTTTCGATCTTCGGGTCTCGTGCTCCGAGGACTTCAACCCACACTCCTGGCATGCTCCCTGACACGTTTTCCGGAGGTATAGGTCGGGAAGCGAGCTCGTTGGAGGGAGAACTGTGGTGCGACCCAAAACGGTCCAAAAGATGGCCGAAGCTTCCAACGAGTGGCGAACGCTCGTCCGGTGTCAGAAACCACTGGAAATGCACTTGCAGCGAAAGAAACGGGCTGAGCTCGAGGACTTCCGGTGCTCGTCCCAAGAAAACGCGAGCGGGAATGCCCCGGACTCAGTTTTCTCGTCCTGGGGTAAAAAGCGGTCCCCCGACGGTTTCTTCCCTTTGCTCCGTATTGGTCATAAGTCTTTCGATCTTCGGGTCTCGTGCTCCGAGGACTTCAACCCACACTCCTGGCATGCTCCCTGACACGTTTTCCGGAGGTATAGGTCGGGAAGCGAGCTCGTTGGAGGGAGAACTGTGGTGCGACCCAAAACGGTCCAAAAGATGGCCGAAGCTTCCAACGAGTGGCGAACGCTCGTCCGGTGTCAGAAACCACTGGAAATGCACTTGCAGCGAAGGAAACGGGCTGAGCTCGAGGACTTCCGGTGCTCGTCCCAATAAAACGCGAGCGGGAATGCCCCGGACTCAGTTTTCTCGTCCTGGGGTAAAAAGCGGTCCCCCGACGGTTTCTTCCCTTTGCTCCGTATTGGTCATAAGTCTTTCGATCTTCGGGTCTCGTGCTCCGAGGACTTCAACCCACACTCCTGGCATGCTCCCTGACACGTTTTCCGGAGGTATAGGTCGGGAAGCGAGCTCGTTGGAGGGAGAACTGTGGTGCGACCCAAAACGGTCCAAAAGATGGCCGAAGCTTCCAACGAGTGGCGAACGCTCGTCCGGTGTCAGAAACCACTGGAAATGCACTTGCAGCGAAGGAAACGGGCTGAGCTCGAGGACTTCCGGTGCTCGTCCCAAGAAAACGCGAGCGGGAATGCCCCGGACTCAGTTTTCTCGTCCTGGGGTAAAAAGCGGTCCCCCGACGGTTTCTTCCCTTTGCTCCGTATTGGTCATAAGTCTTTCGATCTTCGGGTCTCGTGCTCCGAGGACTTCAACCCACACTCCTGGCATGCTCCCTGACACGTTTTCCGGAGGTATAGGTCGGGAAGCGAGCTCGTTGGAGGGAGAACTGTGGTGCGACCCAAAACGGTCCAAAAGATGGCCGAAGCTTCCAACGAGTGGCGAACGCTCGTCCGGTGTCAGAAACCACTGGAAATGCACTTGCAGCGAAGGAAACGGGCTGAGCTCGAGGACTTCCGGTGCTCGTCCCAAGAAAACGCGAGCGGGAATGCCCCGGACTCAGTTTTCTCGTCCTGGGGTAAAAAGCGGTCCCCCGACGGTTTCTTCCCTTTGCTCCGTATTGGTAATAAGTCGTTCGATCTTCGGGTCTCGTGCTCCGAGGACTTCAACCCACACTCCTGGCATGCTCCCTGACACGTTTCCCGGAGGTATAGGTCGGGAAGCGAGCTCGTTGGAGGGAGAACTGTGGTGCGACCCAAAACGGTCCAAAAGATGGCCGAAGCTTCCAACGAGTGGCGAACGCTCGTCCGGTGTCAGAAACCACTGGAAATGCACTTGCAGCGAAGGAAACGGGCTGAGCTCGAGGACTTCCGGTGCTCGTCCCAAGAAAACGCGAGCGGGAATGCCCCGGACTCAGTTTTCTCGTCCTGGGGTAAAAAGCGGTCCCCCGACGGTTTCTTCCCTTTGCTCCGTATTGGTCATAAGTCTTTCGATCTTCGGGTCTCGTGCTCCGAGGACTTCAACCCACACTCCTGGCATGCTCCCTGACACGTTTTCCGGAGGTATAGGTCGGGAAGCGAGCTCGTTGGAGGGAGAACTGTGGTGCGACCCAAAACGGTCCAAAAGATGGCCGAAGCTTCCAACGAGTGGCGAACGCTCGTCCGGTGTCAGAAACCACTGGAAATGCACTTGCAGCGAAGGAAACGGGCTGAGCTCGAGGACTTCCGGTGCTCGTCCCAAGAAAACGCGAGCGGGAATGCCCCGGACTCAGTTTTCTCGTCCTGGGGTAAAAAGCGGTCCCCCGACGGTTTCTTCCCTTTGCTCCGTATTGGTCATAAGTCTTTCGATCTTCGGGTCTCGTGCTCCGAGGACTTCAACCCACACTCCTGGCATGCTCCCTGACACGTTTTCCGGAGGTATAGGTCGGGAAGCGACCTCGTTGGAGGGAGAACTGTGGTGCGACCCAAAACGGTCCAAAAGATGGCCGAAGCTTCCAACGAGTGGCGAACGCTCGTCCGGTGTCAGAAACCACTGGAAATGCACTTGCAGCGAAGGAAACGGGCTGAGCTCGAGGACTTCCGGTGCTCGTCCCAAGAAAACGCGAGCGGGAATGCCCCGGACTCAGTTTTCTCGTCCTGGGGTAAAAAGCGGTCCCCCGACGGTTTCTTCCCTTTGCTCCGTATTGGTCATAAGTCTTTCGATCTTCGGTTCTCGTGCTCCGAGGACTTCAACCCACACTCCTGGCATGCTCCCTGACACGTTTTCCGGAGGTATAGGTCGGGAAGCGAGCTCGTTGGAGGGAGAACTGTGGTGCGACCCAAAACGGTCCAAAAGATGGCCGAAGCTTCCAACGAGTGGCGAACGCTCGTCCGGTGTCAGAAACCACTGGAAATGCACTTGCAGCGAAGGAAACGGGCTGAGCTCGAGGACTTCCGGTGCTCGTCCCAAGAAAACGCAAGCGGGAATGCCCCGGACTCAGTTTTCTCGTCCTGGGGTAAAAAGCGGTCCCCCGACGGTTTCTTCCCTTCGCTCCGTATTGGTCATAAGTCTTTCGATCTTCGTGTCTCGTGCTCCGAGGACTTCAACCCACACTCCTGGCATGCTCCCTGACACGTTTTCCGGAGGTATAGGTCGGGAAGCGAGCTCGTTGGAGGGAGAACTGTGGTGCGACCCAAAACGGTCCAAAAGATGGCCGAAGCTTCCAACGAGTGGCGAACGCTCGTCCGGTGTCAGAAACCACTGGAAATGCACTTGCAGCGAAGGAAACGGGCTGAGCTCGAGGACTTCCAGTGCTCGTCCCAAGAAAACGCGAGCGGGAATGCCCCGGACTCAGTTTTCTCGTCCTGGGGTAAAAAGCGGTCCCCCGACGGTTTCTTCCCTTTGCTCCGTATTGGTCATAAGTCTTTCGATCTTCGGGTCTCGTGCTCCGAGGACTTCAACCCACACTCCTGGCATGCTCCCTGACACGTTTTCCGGAGGTATAGGTCGGGAAGCGAGCTCGTTGGAGGGAGAACTGTGGTGCGACCCAAAACGGTCCAAAAGATGGCCGAAGCTTCCAACGAGTGGCGAACGCTCGTCCGGTGTCAGAAACCACTGGAAATGCACTTGCAGCGAAGGAAACGGGCTGAGCTCGAGGACTTCCGGTGCTCGTCCCAAGAAAACGCGAGCGGGAATGCCCCGGACTCAGTTTTCTCGTCCTGGGGTAAAAAGCGGTCCCCCGACGGTTTCTTCCCTTTGCTCCGTATTGGTCATAAGTCTTTCGATCTTCGGGTCTCGTGCTCCGAGGACTTCAACCCACACTCCTGGCATGCTCCCTGACACGTTTTCCGGAGGTATAGGTCGGGAAGCGAGCTCGTTGGAGGGAGAACTGTGGTGCGACCCAAAACGGTCCAAAAGATGGCCGAAGCTTCCAACGAGTGGCGAACGCTCGTCCGGTGTCAGAAACCACTGGAAATGCACTTGCAGCGAAGGAAACGGGCTGAGCTCGAGGACTTCCGGTGCTCGTCCCATGAAAACGCGAGCGGGAATGCCCCGGACTCAGTTTTCTCGTCCTGGGGTAAAAAGCGGTCCCCCGACGGTTTCTTCCGTTTGCTCCGTATTGGTCATAAGTCTTTCGATCTTCGGGTCTCGTGCTCCGAGGACTTCAACCCACACTCCTGGCATGCTCCCTGACACGTTTTCCGGAGGTATAGGTCGGGAAGCGAGCTCGTTGGAGGGAGAACTGTGGTGCGACCCAAAACGGTCCAAAAGATGGCCGAAGCTTCCAACGAGTGGCGAACGCTCGTCCGGTGTCAGAAACCACTGGAAATGCACTTGCAGCGAAGGAAACGGGCTGAGCTCGAGGACTTCCGGTGCTCGTCCCAAGAAAACGCGAGCGGGAATGCCCCGGACTCAGTTTTCTCGTCCTAGGGTAAAAAGCGGTCCCCCGACGGTTTCTTCCCTTTGCTCCGTATTGGTCATAAGTCTTTCGATCTTCGGGTCTCGTGCTCCGAGGACTTCAACCCACACTCCTGGCATGCTCCCTGACACGTTTTCCGGAGGTATAGGTCGGGAAGCGAGCTCGTTGGAGGGAGAACTGTGGTGCGACCCAAAACGGTCCAAAAGATGGCCGAAGCTTCCAACGAGTGGCGAACGCTCGTCCGGTGTCAGAAACAACTGGAAATGCACTTGCAGCGAAGGAAACGGGCTGAGCTCGAGGACTTCCGGTGCTCGTCCCAAGAAAACGCGAGCGGGAATGCCCCGGACTCAGTTTTCTCGTCCTGGGGTAAAAAGCGGTCCCCCGACGGTTTCTTCCCTTTGCTCCGTATTGGTCATAAGTCTTTCGATCTTCGGGTCTCGTGCTCCGAGGACTTCAACCCACACTCCTGGCATGCTCCCTGACACGTTTTCCGGAGGTATAGGTCGGGAAGCGAGCTCGTTGGAGGGAGAACTGTGGTGCGACCCAAAACGGTCCAAAAGATGGCCGAAGCTTCCAACGAGTGGCGAACGCTCGTCCGGTGTCAGAAACCACTGGAAATGCACTTGCAGCGAAGGAAACGGGCTGAGCTCGAGGACTTCCGGTGCTCGTCCCAAGAAAACGCGAGCGGGAATGCCCCGGACTCAGTTTTCTCGTCCTGGGGTAAAAAGCGGTCCCCCGACGGTTTCTTCCCTTTGCTCCGTATTGGTCATAAGTCTTTCGATCTTCGGGTCTCGTGCTCCGAGGACTTCAACCCACACTCCTGGCATGCTCCCTGACACGTTTTCCGGAGGTATAGGTCGGGAAGCGAGCTCGTTGGAGGGAGAACTGTGGTGCGACCCAAAACGGTCCAAAAGATGGCCGAAGCTTCCAACGAGTGGCGAACGCTCGTCCGGTGTCAGAAACCACTGGAAATGCACTTGCAGCGAAGGAAACGGGCTGAGCTCGAGGACTTCCGGTGCTCGTCCCAAGAAAACGCGAGCGGGAATGCCCCGGACTCAGTTTTCTCGTCCTGGGGTAAAAAGCGGTCCCCCGACGGTTTCTTCCCTTTGCTCCGTATTGGTCATAAGTCTTTCGATCTTCGGGTCTCGTGCTCCGAGGACTTCAACCCACACTCCTGGCATGCTCCCTGACACGTTTTCCGGAGGTATAGGTCGGGAAGCGAGCTCGTTGGAGGGAGAACTGTGGTGCGACCCAAAACGGTCCAAAAGATGGCCGAAGCTTCCAACGAGTGGCGAACGCTCGTCCGGTGTCAGAAACCACTGGAAATGCACTTGCAGCGAAGGAAACGGGCTGAGCTCGAGGACTTCCGGTGCTCGTCCCAAGAAAACGCGAGCGGGAATGCCCCGGACTCAGTTTTCTCGTCCTGGGGTAAAAAGCGGTCCCCCGACGGTTTCTTCCCTTTGCTCCGTATTGGTCATAAGTCTTTCGATCTTCGGGTCTCGTGCTCCGAGGACTTCAACCCACACTCCTGGCATGCTCCCTGACACGTTTTCCGGAGGTATAGGTCGGGAAGCGAGCTCGTTGGAGGGAGAACTGTGGTGCGACCCAAAACGGTCCAAAAGATGGCCGAAGCTTCCAACGAGTGGCGAACGCTCGTCCGGTGTCAGAAACCACTCGAAATGCACTTGCAGCGAAGGAAACGGGCTCAGCTCGAGGACTTCCAGTGCTCGTCCCAAGAAAACGCGAGCGGGAATGCCCCGGACTCAGTTTTCTCGTCCTGGGGTAAAAAGCGGTCCCCCGACGGTTTCTTCCCTTTGCTCCGTATTGGTCATAAGTCTTTCGATCTTCGGGTCTCGTGCTCCGAGGACTTCAACCCACACTCCTGGCATGCTCCCTGACACGTTTTCCGGAGGTATAGGTCGGGAAGCGAGCTCGTTGGAGGGAGAACTGTGGTGCGACCCAAAACGGTCCAAAAGATGGCCGAAGCTTCCAACGAGTGGCGAACGCTCGTCCGGTGTCAGAAACCACTGGAAATGCACTTGCAGCGAAGGAAACGGGCTGAGCTCGAGGACTTCCGGTGCTCGTCCCAAGAAAACGCGAGCGGGAATGCCCCGGACTCAGTTTTCTCGTCCTGGGGTAAAAAGCGGTCCCCCGACGGTTTCTTCCCTTTGCTCCGTATTGGTCATAAGTCTTTCGATCTTCGGGTCTCGTGCTCCGAGGACTTCAACCCACACTCCTGGCATGCTCCCTGACACGTTTTCCGGAGGTATAGGTCGGGAAGCGAGCTCGTTGGAGGGAGAACTGTGGTGCGACCCAAAACGGTCCAAAAGATGGCCGAAGCTTCCAACGAGTGGCGAACGCTCGTCCGGTGTCAGAAACCACTGGAAATGCACTTGCAGCGAAGGAAACGGGCTGAGCTCGAGGACTTCCGGTGCTCGTCCCAAGAAAACGCGAGCGGGAATGCCCCGGACTCAGTTTTCTCGTCCTGGGGTAAAAAGCGGTCCCCCGACGGTTTCTTCCCTTTGCTCCGTATTGGTCATAAGTCTTTCGATCTTCGGGTCTCGTGCTCCGAGGACTTCAACCCACACTCCTGGCATGCTCCCTGACACGTTTTCCGGAGCTATAGGTCGGGAAGCGAGCTCGTTGGAGGGAGAACTGTGGTGCGACCCAAAACGGTCCAAAAGATGGCCGAAGCTTCCAACGAGTGGCGAACGCTCGTCCGGTGTCAGAAACCACTGGAAATGCACTTGCAGCGAAGGAAACGGGCTGAGCTCGAGGACTTCCGGTGCTCGTCCCAAGAAAACGCGAGCGGGAATGCCCCGGACTCAGTTTTCTCGTCCTGGGGTAAAAAGCGGTCCCCCGACGGTTTCTTCCCTTTGCTCCGTATTGGTCATAAGTCTTTCGATCTTCGGGTCTCGTGCTCCGAGGACTTCAACCCACACTCCTGGCATGCTCCCTGACACGTTTTCCGGAGGTATAGGTCGGGAAGCGAGCTCGTTGGAGGGAGAACTGTGGTGCGACCCAAAACGGTCCAAAAGATGGCCGAAGCTTCCAACGAGTGGCGAACGCTCGTCCGGTGTCAGAAACCACTGGAAATGCACTTGCAGCGAAGGAAACGGGCTGAGCTCGAGGACTTCCGGTGCTCGTCCCAAGAAAACGCGAGCGGGAATGCCCCGGACTCAGTTTTCTCGTCCTGGGGTAAAAAGCGGTCCCCCGACGGTTTCTTCCCTTTGCTCCGTATTGGTCATAAGTCTTTCGATCTTCGGGTCTCGTGCTCCGAGGACTTCAACCCACACTCCTGGCATGCTCCCTGACACGTTTTCCGGAGGTATAGGTCGGGAAGCGAGCTCGTTGGAGGGAGAACTGTGGTGCGACCCAAAACGGTCCAAAAGATGGCCGAAGCTTCCAACGAGTGGCGAACGCTCGTCCGGTGTCAGAAACCACTGGAAATGCACTTGCAGCGAAGGAAACGGGCTGAGCTCGAGGACTTCCGGTGCTCGTCCCAAGAAAACGCGAGCGGGAATGCCCCGGACTCAGTTTTCTCGTCCTGGGGTAAAAAGCGGTCCCCCGACGGTTTCTTCCCTTTGCTCCGTATTGGTCATAAGTCTTTCGATCTTCGGGTCTCGTGCTCCGAGGACTTCAACCCACACTCCTGGCATGCTCCCTGACACGTTTTCCGGAGGTATAGGTCGGGAAGCGAGCTCGTTGGAGGGAGAACTGTGGTGCGACCCAAAACGGTCCAAAAGATGGCCGAAGCTTCCAACGAGTGGCGAACGCTCGTCCGGTGTCAGAAACCACTCGAAATGCACTTGCAGCGAAGGAAACGGGCTCAGCTCGAGGACTTCCAGTGCTCGTCCCAAGAAAACGCGAGCGGGAATGCCCCGGACTCAGTTTTCTCGTCCTGGGGTAAAAAGCGGTCCCCCGACGGTTTCTTCCCTTTGCTCCGTATTGGTCATAAGTCTTTCGATCTTCGGGTCTCGTGCTCCGAGGACTTCAACCCACACTCCTGGCATGCTCCCTGACACGTTTTCCGGAGGTATAGGTCGGGAAGCGAGCTCGTTGGAGGGAGAACTGTGGTGCGACCTAAAACGGTCCAAAAGATGGCCGAAGCTTCCAACGAGTGGCGAACGCTCGTCCGGTGTCAGAAACCACTGGAAATGCACTTGCAGCGAAGGAAACGGGCTGAGCTCGAGGACTTCCGGTGCTCGTCCCAAGAAAACGCGAGCGGGAATGCCCCGGACTCAGTTTTCTCGTCCTGGGGTAAAAAGCGGTCCCCCGACGGTTTCTTCCCTTTGCTCCGTATTGGTCATAAGTCTTTCGATCTTCGGGTCTCGTGCTCCGAGGACTTCAACCCACACTCCTGGCATGCTCCCTGACACGTTTTCCGGAGGTATAGGTCGGGAAGCGAGCTCGTTGGAGGGAGAACTGTGGTGCGACCCAAAACGGTCCAAAAGATGGCCGAAGCTTCCAACGAGTGGCGAACGCTCGTCCGGTGTCAGAAACCACTGGAAATGCACTTGCAGCGAAGGAAACGGGCTGAGCTCGAGGACTTCCGGTGCTCGTCCCAAGAAAACGCGAGCGGGAATGCCCCGGACTCAGTTTTCTCGTCCTGGGGTAAAAAGCGGTCCCCCGACGGTTTCTTCCCTTTGCTCCGTATTGGTCATAAGTCTTTCGATCTTCGGGTCTCGTGCTCCGAGGACTTCAACCCACACTCCTGGCATGCTCCCTGACACGTTTTCCGGAGGTATAGGTCGGGAAGCGAGCTCGTTGGAGGGAGAACTGTGGTGCTACCCAAAACGGTCCAAAAGATGGCCGAAGCTTCCAACGAGTGGCGAACGCTCGTCCGGTGTCAGAAACCACTGGAAATGCACTTGCAGCGAAGGAAACGGGCTGAGCTCGAGGACTTCCGGTGCTCGTCCCAAGAAAACGCGAGCGGGAATGCCCCGGACTCAGTTTTCTCGTCCTGGGGTAAAAAGCGGTCCCCCGACGGTTTCTTCCCTTTGCTCCGTATTGGTCATAAGTCTTTCGATCTTCGGGTCTCGTGCTCCGAGGACTTCAACCCACACTCCTGGCATGCTCCCTGACACGTTTTCCGGAGGTATAGGTCGGGAAGCGAGCTCGTTGGAGGGAGAACTGTGGTGCGACCCAAAACGGTCCAAAAGATGGCCGAAGCTTCCAACGAGTGGCGAACGCTCGTCCGGTGTCAGAAACCACTGGAAATGCACTTGCAGCGAAGGAAACGGGCTGAGCTCGAGGACTTCCGGTGCTCGTCCCAAGAAAACGCGAGCGGGAATGCCCCGGACTCAGTTTTCTCGTCCTGGAGTAAAAAGCGGTCCCCCGACGGTTTCTTCCCTTTGCTCCGTATTGGTCATAAGTCTTTCGATCTTCGGGTCTCGTGCTCCGAGGACTTCAACCCACACTCCTGGCATGCTCCCTGACACGTTTTCCGGAGCTATAGGTCGGGAAGCGAGCTCGTTGGAGGGAGAACTGTGGTGCGACCCAAAACGGTCCAAAAGATGGCCGAAGCTTCCAACGAGTGGCGAACGCTCGTCCGGTGTCAGAAACCACTGGAAATGCACTTGCAGCGAAGGAAACGGGCTGAGCTCGAGGACTTCCGGTGCTCGTCCCAAGAAAACGCGAGCGGGAATGCCCCGGACTCAGTTTTCTCGTCCTGGGGTAAAAAGCGGTCCCCCGACGGTTTCTTCCCTTTGCTCCGTATTGGTCATAAGTCTTTCGATCTTCGGGTCTCGTGCTCCGAGGACTTCAACCCACACTCCTAGCATGCTCCCTGACACGTTTTCCGGAGGTATAGGTCAGGAAGCGAGCTCGTTGGAGGGAGAACTGTGGTGCGACCCAAAACGGTCCAAAAGATGGCCGAAGCTTCCAACGAGTGGCGAACGCTCGTCCGGTGTCAGAAACCACTGGAAATGCACTTGCAGCGAAGGAAACGGGCTGAGCTCGAGGACTTCCGGTGCTCGTCCCAAGAAAACGCGAGCGGGAATGCCCCGGACTCAGTTTTCTCGTCCTGGGGTAAAAAGCGGTCCCCCGACGGTTTCTTCCCTTTGCTCCGTATTGGTCATAAGTCTTTCGATCTTCGGGTCTCGTGCTCCGAGGACTTCAACCCACACTCCTGGCATGCTCCCTGACACGTTTTCCGGAGCTATAGGTCGGGAAGCGAGCTCGTTGGAGGGAGAACTGTGGTGCGACCCAAAACGGTCCAAAAGATGGCCGAAGCTTCCAACGAGTGGCGAACGCTCGTCCGGTGTCAGAAACCACTGGAAATGCACTTGCAGCGAAGGAAACGGGCTGAGCTCGAGGACTTCCGGTGCTCGTCCCAAGAAAACGCGAGCGGGAATGCCCCGGACTCAGTTTTCTCGTCCTGGGGTAAAAAGCGGTCCCCCGACGGTTTCTTCCCTTTGCTCCGTATTGGTCATAAGTCTTTCGATCTTCGGGTCTCGTGCTCCGAGGACTTCAACCCACACTCCTGGCATGCTCCCTGACACGTTTTCCGGAGGTATAGGTCGGGAAGCGAGCTCGTTGGAGGGAGAACTGTGGTGCGACCCAAAACGGTCCAAAAGATGGCCGAAGCTTCCAACGAGTGGCGAACGCTCGTCCGGTGTCAGAAACCACTGGAAATGCACTTGCAGCGAAGGAAACGGGCTGAGCTCGAGGACTTCCGGTGCTCGTCCCAAGAAAACGCGAGCGGGAATGCCCCGGACTCAGTTTTCTCGTCCTGGGGTAAAAAGCGGTCCCCCGACGGTTTCTTCCCTTTGCTCCGTATTGGTCATAAGTCTTTCGATCTTCGGGTCTCGTGCTCCGAGGACTTCAACCCACACTCCTGGCATGCTCCCTGACACGTTTTCCGGAGGTATAGGTCGGGAAGCGAGCTCGTTGGAGGGAGAACTGTGGTGCGACCCAAAACGGTCCAAAAGATGGCCGAAGCTTCCAACGAGTGGCGAACGCTCGTCCGGTGTCAGAAACCACTGGAAATGCACTTGCAGCGAAGGAAACGGGCTGAGCTCGAGGACTTCCGGTGCTCGTCCCAAGAAAACGCGAGCGGGAATGCCCCGGACTCAGTTTTCTCGTCCTGGGGTAAAAAGCGGTCCCCCGACGGTTTCTTCCCTTTGCTCCGTATTGGTCATAAGTCTTTCGATCTTCGGGTCTCGTGCTACGAGGACTTCAACCCACACTCCTGGCATGCTCCCTGACACGTTTTCCGGAGGTATAGGTCGGGAAGCGAGCTCGTTGGAGGGAGAACTGTGGTGCGACCCAAAACGGTCCAAAAGATGGCCGAAGCTTCCAACGAGTGGCGAACGCTCGTCCGGTGTCAGAAACCACTGGAAATGCACTTGCAGCGAAGGAAACGGGCTGAGCTCGAGGACTTCCGGTGCTCGTCCCAAGAAAACGCGAGCGGGAATGCCCCGGACTCAGTTTTCTCGTCCTGGGGTAAAAAGCGGTCCCCCGACGGTTTCTTCCCTTTGCTCCGTATTGGTCATAAGTCTTTCGATCTTCGGGTCTCGTGCTCCGAGGACTTCAACCCACACTCCTGGCATGCTCCCTGACACGTTTTCCGGAGGTATAGGTCGGGAAGCGAGCTCGTTGGAGGGAGAACTGTGGTGCGACCCAAAACGGTCCAAAAGATGGCCGAAGCTTCCAACGAGTGGCGAACGCTCGTCCGGTGTCGGAAACCACTGGAAATGCACTTGCAGCGAAGGAAACGGGCTGAGCTCGAGGACTTCCGGTGCTCGTCCCAAGAAAACGCGAGCGGGAATGCCCCGGACTCAGTTTTCTCGTCCTGGGGTAAAAAGCGGTCCCCCGACGGTTTCTTCCCTTTGCTCCGTATTGGTCATAAGTCTTTCGATCTTCGGGTCTCGTGCTCCGAGGACTTCAACCCACACTCCTGGCATGCTCCCTGACACGTTTTCCGGAGGTATAGGTCGGGAAGCGAGCTCGTTGGAGGGAGAACTGTGGTGCGACCCAAAACGGTCCAAAAGATGGCCGAAGCTTCCAACGAGTGGCGAACGCTCGTCCGGTGTTGGAAACCACTGGAAATGCACTTGCAGCGAAGGAAACGGGCTGAGCTCGAGGACTTCCGGTGCTCGTCCCAAGAAAACGCGAGCGGGAATGCCCCGGACTCAGTTTTCTCGTCCTGGGGTAAAAAGCGGTCCCCCGACGGTTTCTTCCCTTTGCTCCGTATTGGTCATAAGTCTTTCGATCTTCGGGTCTCGTGCTCCGAGGACTTCAATCCACACTCCTGGCATGCTCCCTGACACGTTTTCCGGAGGTATAGGTCGGGAAGCGAGCTCGTTGGAGGGAGAACTGTGGTGCGACCCAAAACGGTCCAAAAGATGGCCGAAGCTTCCAACGAGTGGCGAATGCTCGTCCGGTGTCAGAAACCACTGGAAATGCACTTGCAGCGAAGCAAACGGGCTGAGCTCGAGGACTTCCGGTGCTCGTCCCAAGAAAACGCGAGCGGGAATGCCCCGGACTCAGTTTTCTCGTCCTGGGGTAAAAAGCGGTCCCCCGACGGTTTCTTCCCTTTGCTCCGTATTGGTCATAAGTCTTTCGATGTTCGGGTCTCGTGCTCCGAGGACTTCAACCCACACTCCTGGCATGCTCCCTGACACGTTTTCCGGAGGTATAGGTCGGGAAGCGAGCTCGTTGGAGGGAGAACTGTGGTGCGACCCAAAACGGTCCAAAAGATGGCCGAAGCTTCCAACGAGTGGCGAACGCTCGTCCGGTGTCAGAAACCACTGGAAATGCACTTGCAGCGAAGGAAACGGGCTGAGCTCGAGGACTTCCGGTGCTCGTCCCAAGAAAACGCGAGCGGGAATGCCCCGGACTCAATTTTCTCGTCCTGGGGTAAAAAGCGGTCCCCCGACGGTTTCTTCCCTTTGCTCTGTATTGGTCATAAGTCTTTCGATCTTCGGGTCTCGTGCTCCGAGGACTTCAACCCACACTCCTGGCATGCTCCCTGACACGTTTTCCGGAGGTATAGGTCGGGAAGCGAGCTCGTTGGAGGGAGAACTGTGGTGCGACCCAAAACGGTCCAAAAGATGGCCGAAGCTTCCAACGAGTGGCGAACGCTCGTCCGGTGTCAGAAACCACTGGAAATGCACTTGCAGCGAAGGAAACGGGCTGAGCTCGAGGACTTCCGGTGCTCGTCCCAAGAAAACGCGAGCGGGAATGCCCCGGACTCAGTTTTCTCGTCCTGGGGTAAAAAGCGGTCCCCCGACGGTTTCTTCCCTTTGCTCCGTATTGGTCATAAGTCTTTCGATCTTCGGGTCTCGTGCTCCGAGGACTTCAACCCACACTCCTGGCATGCTCCCTGACACGTTTTCCAGAGGTATAGGTCGGGAAGCGAGCTCGTTGGAGGGAGAACTGTGGTGCGACCCAAAACGGTCCAAAAGATGGCCGAAGCTTCCAACGAGTGGCGAACGCTCGTCCGGTGTCAGAAACCACTGGAAATGCACTTGCAGCAAAGGAAACAGGCTGAGCTCGACGACTTCCGGTGCTCGTCCCAAGAAAATGCGAGCGGGAATGCCATGGACTCAGTTTTCTCGTCCTGGGGTAAAAAGCGGTCCCCCGACGGTTTCTTCCCTTTGCTCCGTATTGGTCATAAGTCTTTCGATCTTCGGGTCTCGTGCTCCGAGGACTTCAACCCACACTCCTGGCATGCTCCCTGACACGTTTTCCGGAGGTATAGGTCGGGAAGCGAGCTCGTTGGAGGGAGAACTGTGGTGCGACCTAAAACGGTCCAAAAGATGGCCGAAGCTTCCAACGAGTGGCGAACGCTCGTCCGGTGTCAGAAACCACTGGAAATGCACTTACAGCGAAGGAAACGGGCTGAGCTCGAGGACTTCCGGTGCTCGTCCCAAGAAAACGCGAGCGGGAAAGCCCCGGACTCAGTTTTCTCGTCCTGGGGTAAAAAGCGGTCCCCCGACGGTTTCTTCCCTTTGCTCCGTATTGGTCATAAGTCTTTCGATCTTCGGGTCTCGTGCTCCGAGGACTTCAACCCACACTCTGGCATGCTCCCTGACACGTTTTCCGGAGGTATAGGTCGGGAAGCGAGCTCGTTGGAGGGAGAACTGTGGTGCGACCCAAAACGGTCCAAAAGATGGCCGAAGCTTCCAACGAGTGGCGAACGCTCGTCCGGTGTCAGAAACCACTGGTAATGCACTTGCAGCGAAGGAAACGGGCTGAGCTCGAGGACTTCCGGTGCTCGTCCCAAGAAAACGCGAGCGGGAATACCCCGGACTCAGTTTTCTCGTCCTGGGGTAAAAAGCGGTCCCCCGACGGTTTCTTCCCTTTGCTCCGTATTGGTCATAAGTCTTTCGATCTTCGGGTCTCGTGCTCCGAGGACTTCAACCCACACTCCTGGCATGCTCCCTGACACGTTTTCCGGAGGTATAGGTCGGGAAGCGAGCTCGTTGGAGGGAGAACTGTGGTGCGACCCAAAACGGTCCAAAAGATGGCCGAAGCTTCCAACGAGTGGCGAACGCTCGTCCGGTGTCAGAAACCACTGGAAATGCACTTGCAGCGAAGGAAACGGGCTGAGCTCGAGGACTTCCGGTGCTCGTCCCAAGAAAACGCGAGCGGGAATGCCCCGGACTCAGTTTTCTCGTCCTGGGGTAAAAAGCGGTCCCCCGACGGTTTCTTCCCTTTGCTCCGTATTGGTCATAAGTCTTTCGATCTTTCGGTCTCGTGCTCTGAGGACTTCAACCCACACTCCTGGCATGCTCCCTGACACGTTTTCCGGAGGTATAGGTCGAGAAGCGAGCTCGTTGGAGGGAGAACTGTGGTGCGACCCAAAACGGTCCAAAAGATGGCCGAAGCTTCCAACGAGTGGCGAATGCTCGTCCGGTGTCAGAAACCACTGGAAATGCACTTGCAGCGAAGCAAACGGGCTGAGCTCGAGGACTTCCGGTGCTCGTCCCAAGAAAACGCGAGCGGGAATGCCCCGGACTCAGTTTTCTCGTCCTGGGGTAAAAAGCGGTCCCCCGACGGTTTCTTCCCTTTGCTCCGTATTGGTCATAAGTCTTTCGATGTTTGGGTCTCGTGCTCCGAGGACTTCAACCCACACTCCTGGCATGCTCCCTGACACGTTTTCCGGAGGTATAGGTCGGGAAGCGAGCTCGTTGGAGGGAGAACTGTGGTGCGACCCAAAACGGTCCAAAAGATGGCCGAAGCTTCCAACGAGTGTCGCACGCTCGTCCGGTGTCAGAAACCACTGGAAATGCACTTGCAGCGAAGGAAACGGGCTGAGCTCGAGGACTTCCGGTGCTCGTCCCAAGAAAACGCGAGCGGGAATGCCCCGGACTCAATTTTCTCGTCCTGGGGTAAAAAGCGGTCCCCCGACGGTTTCTTCCCTTTGCTCCGTATTGGTCATAAGTCTTTCGATCTTCGGGTCTCGTGCTCCGAGGACTTCAACCCACACTCCTGGCATGCTCCCTGACACGTTTTCCAGAGGTATAGGTCGGGAAGCGAGCTCGTTGGAGGGAGAACTGTGGTGCGACCCAAAACGGTCCAAAAGATGGCCGAAGCTTCCAACGAGTGGCGAACGCTCGTCCGGTGTCAGAAACCACTGGAAATGCACTTGCAGCGAAGGAAACGGGCTGAGCTCGAGGACTTCCGGTGCTCGTCCCAAGAAAACGCGAGCGGGAATGCCCCGGACTCAGTTTTCTCGTCCTGGGGTAAAAAGCGGTCCCCCGACGGTTTCTTCCCTTTGCTCCGTATTGGTCATAAGTCTTTCGATCTTTCGGTCTCGTGCTCTGAGGACTTCAACCCACACTCCTGGCATGCTCCCTGACACGTTTTCCGGAGGTATAGGTCGAGAAGCGAGCTCGTTGGAGGGAGAACTGTGGTGCGACCCAAAACGGTCCAAAAGATGGCCGAAGCTTCCAACGAGTGGCGAATGCTCGTCCGGTGTCAGAAACCACTGGAAATGCACTTGCAGCGAAGCAAACGGGCTGAGCTCGAGGACTTCCGGTGCTCGTCCCAAGAAAACGCGAGCGGGAATGCCCCGGACTCAGTTTTCTCGTCCTGGGGTAAAAAGCGGTCCCCCGACGGTTTCTTCCCTTTGCTCCGTATTGGTCATAAGTCTTTCGATGTTTGGGTCTCGTGCTCCGAGGACTTCAACCCACACTCCTGGCATGCTCCCTGACACGTTTTCCGGAGGTATAGGTCGGGAAGCGAGCTCGTTGGAGGGAGAACTGTGGTGCGACCCAAAACGGTCCAAAAGATGGCCGAAGCTTCCAACGAGTGGCGAACGCTCGTCCGGTGTCAGAAACCACTGGAAATGCACTTGCAGCGAAGGAAACGGGCTGAGCTCGAGGACTTCCGGTGCTCGTCCCAAGAAAACGCGAGCGGGAATGCCCCGGACTCAATTTTCTCGTCCTGGGGTAAAAAGCGGTCCCCCGACGGTTTCTTCCCTTTGCTCCGTATTGGTCATAAGTCTTTCGATCTTCGGGTCTCGTGCTCCGAGGACTTCAACCCACACTCCTGGCATGCTCCCTGACACGTTTTCCAGAGGTATAGGTCGGGAAGCGAGCTCGTTGGAGGGAGAACTGTGGTGCGACCCAAAACGGTCCAAAAGATGGCCGAAGCTTCCAACGAGTGGCGAACGCTCGTCCGGTGTCAGAAACCACTGGAAATGCACTTGCAGCGAAGGAAACGGGCTGAGCTCGAGGACTTCCGGTGCTCGTCCCAAGAAAACGCGAGCGGGAATGCCCCGGACTCAGTTTTCTCGTCCTGGGGTAAAAAGCGGTCCCCCGACGGTTTCTTCCCTTTGCTCCGTATTGGTCATAAGTCTTTCGATCTTCGGGTCTCGTGCTCCGAGAACTTCAACCCACACTCCTGGCATGCTCCCTGACACGTTTTCCGGAGGTATAGGTCGGGAAGCGAGCTCGTTGGAGGGAGAACTGTGGTGCGACCCAAAACGGTCCAAAAGATGGCCGAAGCTTCCAACGAGTGGCGAACGCTCGTCCGGTGTCAGAAACCACTGGAAATGCACTTGCAGCGAAGGAAACGGGCTGAGCTCGAGGACTTCCGGTGCTCGTCCCAAGAAAACGCGAGCGGGAATGCCCCGGACTCAGTTTTCTCGTCCTGGGGTAAAAATCGGTGCCCCGACGGTTTCTTCCCTTTGCTCCGTATTGGTCATAAGTCTTTCGATCTTCGGGTCTCGTGCTCCGAGGACTTCAACGCACACTCCTGGCATGCTCCCTGACACGTTTTCCGGAGGTATAGGTCGGGAAGCGAGCTCGTTGGAGGGAGAACTGTGGTGCGACCCAAAACGGTCCAAAAGATGGCCGAAGCTTCCAACGAGTGGCGAACGCTCGTCCGGTGTCAGAAACCACTGGAAATGCAGTTGCAGCGAAGGAAACGGGCTGAGCTCGAGGACTTCCGGTGCTCGTCCCAAGAAAACGCGAGCGGGAATGCCCCGGACTCAGTTTTCTCGTCCTGGGGTAAAAAGCGGTCCGGAGAACTGTGGTGCGACCCAAAACGTGTCATGTTTTCCGGTGTCAGAAACCACTGGAAATGCACTTGCAGCGAAGGAAACGGGCTGAGCTCGAGGACTTCCGGTGCTCGTCCCAAGAAAACGCGAGCGGGAATGCCCCGGACTCAGTTTTCTCGTCCTGGGGTAAAAAGCGGTCCCCCGACGGTTTCTTCCCTTTGCTCCGTATTGGTCATAAGTCTTTCGATCTTCGGGTCTCGTGCTCCGAGGACTTCAACCCACACTCCTGGCATGCTCCCTGACACGTTTTCCGGAGGTATAGGTCGGGAAGCGACCTCGTTGGAGGGAAACTGTGGTGCGACCCAAAACGGTCCAAAAGATGGCCGAAGCTTCCAACGAGTGGCGAACGCTCGTCCGGTGTCAGAAACCACTGGAAATGCACTTGCAGCGAAGGAAACGGGCTGAGCTCGAGGACTTCCGGTGCTCGTCCCAAGAAAACGCGAGCGGGAATACCCCGGACTCAGTTTTCTCGTCCTGGGGTAAAAAGCGGTCCCCCGACGGTTTCTTCCCTTTGCTCCTTATTGGTCATAAGTCTTTCGATCTTCGGGTCTCGTGCTCCGAGGACTTCAACCCACACTCCTGGCATGCTCCCTGACACGTTTTCCGGAGGTATAGGTCGGGAAGCGAGCTCGTTGGAGGGAGAACTGTGGTGCGACCCAAAACGGTCCAAAAGATGGCCGAAGCTTCCAACGAGTGGCGAACGCTCGTCCGGTGTCAGAAACCACTGGAAATGCACTTGCAGCGAAGGAAACGGGCTGAGCTCGAGGACTTCCGGTGCTCGTCCCAAGAAAACGCGAGCGGGAATGCCCCGGACTCAGTTTTCTCGTCCTGGGGTAAAAATCGGTGCCCCGACGGTTTCTTCCCTTTGCTCCGTATTGGTCATAAGTCTTTCGATCTTCGGGTCTCGTGCTCCGAGGACTTCAACGCACACTCCTGGCATGCTCCCTGACACGTTTTCCGGAGGTATAGGTCGGGAAGCGAGCTCGTTGGAGGGAGAACTGTGGTGCGACCCAAAACGGTCCAAAAGATGGCCGAAGCTTCCAACGAGTGGCGAACGCTCGTCCGGTGTCAGAAACCACTGGAAATGCAGTTGCAGCGAAGGAAACGGGCTGAGCTCGAGGACTTCCGGTGCTCGTCCCAAGAAAACGCGAGCGGGAATGCCCCGGACTCAGTTTTCTCGTCCTGGGGTAAAAAGCGGTCCGGAGAACTGTGGTGCGACCCAAAACGTGTCACGTTTTCCGGTGTCAGAAACCACTGGAAATGCACTTGCAGCGAAGGAAACGGGCTGAGCTCGAGGACTTCCGGTGCTCGTCCCAAGAAAACGCGAGCGGGAATGCCCCGGACTCAGTTTTCTCGTCCTGGGGTAAAAAGCGGTCCCCCGACGGTTTCTTCCCTTTGCTCCGTATTGGTCATAAGTCTTTCGATCTTCGGGTCTCGTGCTCCGAGGACTTCAACCCACACTCCTGGCATGCTCCCTGACACGTTTTCCGGAGGTATAGGTCGGGAAGCGACCTCGTTGGAGGGAAACTGTGGTGCGACCCAAAACGGTCCAAAAGATGGCCGAAGCTTCCAACGAGTGGCGAACGCTCGTCCGGTGTCAGAAACCACTGGAAATGCACTTGCAGCGAAGGAAACGGGCTGAGCTCAAGGACTTCCGGTGCTCGTCCCAAGAAAACGCGAGCGGGAATGCCCCGGACTCAGTTTTCTCGTCCTGGGGTAAAAAGCGGTCCCCCGACGGTTTCTTCCCTTTGCTCCGTATTGGTCATAAGTCTTTCGATCTTCGGGTCTCTTGCTCCGAGGACTTCAACCCACACTCCTGGCATGCTCCCTGACACGTTTTCCGGAGGTATAGGTCGGGAAGCGAGCTCGTTGGAGGGAGAACTGTGGTGCGACCCAAAACGGTCCAAAAGATGGCCGAAGCTTCCAACGAGTGGCGAACGCTCGTCCGGTGTCAGAAACCACTGGAAATGCACTTGCAGCGAAGCAAACGGGCTGAGCTCGAGGACTTCCGGTGCTCGTCCCAAGAAAACGCGAGCGGGAATGCCTCGGACTCAGTTTTCTCGTCCTGGGGTAAAAAGCGGTCCCCCGACGGTTTCTTCCCTTTGCTCCGTATTGGTCATAAGTCTTTCGATCTTCGGGTCTCGTGCTCCGAGGACTTCAACCCACACTCCTGGCATGCTCCCTGACACGTTTTCCGGAGGTATAGGTCGGAAAGCGACCTCGTTGGAGGGAGAACTGTGGTGCGACCCAAAACGGTCCAAAAGATGGCCGAAGCTTCCAACGAGTGGCGAACGCTCGTCCGGTGTCAGAAACCACTGGAAATGCACTTGCAGCGAAGGAAACGGGCTGAGCTCGAGGACTTCCGGTGCTCGTCCGAAGAAAACGCGAGCGGGAATGCCCCGGACTTAGTATTCTCGTCCTGGGGTAAAAAGCGGTCCCCCGACGGTTTCTTCCCTTTGCTCCGTATTGGTCATAAGTCTTTCGATCTTCGGGTCTCGTGCTCCGAGGACTTCAACCCACACTCCTGGCATGCTCCCTGACACGTTTTCCGGAGGTATAGGTCGGGAAGCGAGCTCGTTGGAGGGAGAACTGTGGTGCGACCCAAAACGGTCCAAAAGATGGCCGAAGCTTCCAACGAGTGGCGAACGCTCGTCCGGTGTCAGAAACCACTGGAAATGCACTTGCAGCGAAGGAAACGGGCTGAGCTCGAGGACTTCCGGTGCTCGTCCCAAGAAAACGCGAGCGGGAATGCCCCGGACTCAGTTTTCTCGTCCTGGGGTAAAAAGCGGTCCCCCGACGGTTTCTTCCCTTTGCTCCGTATTGGTCATAAGTCTTTCGATCTTCGGGTCTCGTGCTCCGAGGACTTCAACCCACACTCCTGGCATGCTCCCTGACACGTTTTCCGGAGGTATAGGTCGGAAAGCGACCTCGTTGGAGGGAGAACTGTGGTGCGACCCAAAACGGTCCAAAAGATGGCCGAAGCTTCCAACGAGTGGCGAACGCTCGTCCGGTGTCAGAAACCACTGGAAATGCACTTGCAGCGAAGGAAACGGGCTGAGCTCGAGGACTTCCGGTGCTCGTCCCAAGAAAACGCGAGCGGGAATGCCCCGGACTCAGTTTTCTCGTCCTGGGGTAAAAAGCGGTCCCCCGACGGTTTCTTCCCTTTGCTCCTTATTGGTCATAAGTCTTTCGATCTTCGGGTCTCGTGCTCCGAGGACTTCAACCCACACTCCTGGCATGCTCCATGACACCTTTTCCGGAGGTATAGGTCGGGAAGCGAGCTCGTTGGAGGGAGAACTGTGGAGCGACCCAAAACGGTCCAAAAGATGGCCGAAGCTTCCAACGAGTGGCGAACGCTCGTCCGGTGTCAGAAACCACTGGAAATGCACTTGCAGCGAAGGAAACGGGCTGAGCTCGAGGACTTCCGGTGCTCGTCCAAAGAAAACGCGAGCGGGAATGCCCCGGACTCAGTTTTCTCGTCCTGGGGTAAAAAGCGGTCCCCCGACGGTTTCTTCCCTTTGCTCCGTATTGGTCATAAGTCTTTCGATCTTCGGGTCTCGTGCTCCGAGGACTTCAACCCACACTCCTGGCATGCTCCCTGACACGTTTTCCGGAGGTATAGGTCGGGAAGCGAGCTCGTTGGAGGGAGAACTGTGGTGCGACCCAAAACGGTCCAAAAGATGGCCGAAGCTTCCAACGAGTGGCGAACTCTCGTCCGGTGTCAGAAACCACTGGAAATGCACTTGCAGCGAAGGAAACGGGCTGAGCTCGAGGACTTCCGGTGCTCGTCCCAAGAAAACGCGAGCGGGAATGCCCCGGACTCAGTTTTCTCGTCCTGGGGTAAAAAGCGGTCCCCCGACGGTTTCTTCCCTTTGCTCCGTATTGGTCATAAGTCTTTCGATCTTCGGGTCTCGTGCTCCGAGGACTTCAACCCACACTCCTGGCATGCTCTCTGACACGTTTTCCGGAGGTATAGGTCGGAAAGCGACCTCGTTGGAGGGAGAACTGTGGTGCGACCCAAAACGGTCCAAAAGATGGCCGAAGCTTCCAACGAGTGGCGAACGCTCGTCCGGTGTCAGAAACCACTGGAAATGCACTTGCAGCGAAGGAAACGGGCTGAGCTCGAGGACTTCCGGTGCTCGTCCCAAGAAAACGCGAGCGGGAATGCCCCGGACTCAGTTTTCTCGTCCTGGGGTAAAAAGCGGTCCCCCGACGGTTTCTTCCCTTTGCTCCGTATTGGTCATAAGTCTTTCGATCTTCGGGTCTCGTGCTCCAAGGACTTCAACCAACACTCCTGGCATGCTCCCTGACACGTTTTCCGGAGGTATAGGTCGGGAAGCGAGCTCGTTGGAGGGAGAACTGTGGTGCGACCCAAAACGGTCCAAAAGATGGCCGAAGCTTCCAACGAGTGGCGAACACTCGTCCGGTGTCAGAAACCACTGGAAATGCACTTGCAGCGAAGGAAACGGGCTGAGCTCGAGGACTTCCGGTGCTCGTCCCAAGAAAACGCGAGCGGGAATGCCCCGGACTCAGTTTTCTCGTCCTGGGGTAAAAAGCGGTCCCCCGACGGTTTCTTCCCTTTGCTCCGTATTGGTCATAAGTCTTTCGATCTTCGGGTCTCGTGCTCCGAGGACTTCAACCCACACTCCTGGCATGCTCCCTGACACCTTTTCCGGAGGTATAGGTCGGGAAGCGAGCTCGTTGGAGGGAGAACTGTGGTGCGACCCAAAACGGTCCAAAAGATGGCCGAAGCTTCCAACGAGTGGCGAACGCTCGTCCGGTGTCAGAAACCACTGGAAATGCACTTGCAGCGAAGGAAACGGGCTGAGCTCGAGGACTTCCGGTGCTCGTCCCAAGAAAACGCGAGCGGGAATGCCCCGGACTCAGTTTTCTCGTCCTGGGGTAAAAAGCGGTCCCCCGACGGTTTCTTCCCTTTGCTCCGTATTGGTCATAAGTCTTTCGATCTTCGGGTCTCGTGCTCCGAGGACTTCAACCCACACTCCTGGCATGCTCCCTGACACGTTTTCCGGAGGTATAGGTCGGGAAGCGACCTCGTTGGAGGGAGAACTGTGGTGCGACCCAAAACGGTCCAAAAGATGGCCGAAGCTTCCAACGAGTGGCGAACGCTCGTCCGGTGTCAGAAACCACTGGAAATGCACTTGCAGCGAAGGAAACGGGCTGAGCTCGAGGACTTCCGGTGCTCGTCCCAAGAAAACGCGAGCGGGAATGCCCCGGACTCAGTTTTCTCGTCCTGGGGTAAAAAGCGGTCCCCCGACGGTTTCTTCCCTTTGCTCCGTATTGGTCATAAGTCTTTCGATCTTCGGGTCTCGTGCTCCGAGGACTTCAACCCACACTCCTGGCATGCTCCCTGACACGTTTTCCGGAGGTATAGGTCGGGAAGCGAGCTCGTTGGAGGGAGAACTGTGGTGCGACCCAAAACGGTCCAAAAGATGGTCGAAGCTTCCAACGAGTGGCGAACGCTCGTCCGGTGTCAGAAACCACTGGAAATGCACTTGCAGCGAAGGAAACGGGCTGAGCTCGAGGACTTCCGGTGCTCGTCCCAAGAAAACGCGAGCGGGAATGCCCCGGACTCAGTTTTCTCGTCCTGGGGTAAAAAGCGGTCCCCCGACGGTTTCTTCCCTTTGCTCCGTATTGGTCATAAGTCTTTCGATCTTCGGGTCTCGTGCTCCGAGGACTTCAACCCACACTCCTGGCATGCTCCCTGACACGTTTTCCGGAGGTATAGGTCGGGAAGCGAGCTCGTTGGAGGGAGAACTGTGGTGCGACCCAAAACGGTCCAAAAGATGGCCGAAGCTTCCAACGAGTGGCGAACGCTCGTCCGGTGTCAGAAACCACTGGAAATGCACTTGCAGCGAAGGAAACGGGCTGAGCTCGAGGACTTCCGGTGCTCGTCCGAAGAAAACGCGAGCGGGAATGCCCCGGACTCAGTTTTCTCGTCCTGGGGTAAAAAGCGGTCCCCCGACGGTTTCTTCCCTTTGCTCCGTATTGGTCATAAGTCTTTCGATCTTCGGGTCTCGTGCTCCGAGGACTTCAACCCACACTCCTGGCATGCTCCCTGACACGTTTTCCGGAGGTATAGGTCGGGAAGCGAGCTCGTTGGAGGGAGAACTGTGGTGCGACCCAAAACGGTCCAAAAGATGGTCGAAGCTTCCAACGAGTGGCGAACGCTCGTCCGGTGTCAGAAACCACTGGAAATGCACTTGCAGCGAAGGAAACGGGCTGAGCTCGAGGACTTCCGGTGCTCGTCCCAAGAAAACGCGAGCGGGAATGCCCCGGACTCAGTTTTCTCGTCCTGGGGTAAAAAGCGGTCCCCCGACGGTTTCTTCCCTTTGCTCCGTATTGGTCATAAGTCTTTCGATCTTCGGGTCTCGTGCTCCGAGGACTTCAACCCACACTTCTGGCATGCTCCCTGACACGTTTTCCGGAGGTATAGGTCGGGAAGCGAGCTCGTTGGAGGGAGAACTGTGGTGCGACCCAAAACGGTCCAAAAGATGGCCGAAGCTTCCAACGAGTGGCAAACGCTCGTCCGGTGTCAGAAACCACTGGAAATGCACTTGCAGCGAAGGAAACGGGCTGAGCTCGAGGACTTCCGGTGCTCGTCCCAAGAAAACGCGAGCGGGAATGCCCCGGACTCAGTTTTCTCGTCCTGGGGTAAAAAGCGGTCCCCCGACGGTTTCTTCCCTTTGCTCCGTATTGGTCATAAGTCTTTCGATCTTCGGGTCTCGTGCTCCGAGGACTTCAACCCACACTCCTGGCATGCTCCCTGACACGTTTTCCGGAGGTATAGGTCGGGAAGCGAGCTCGTTGAAGGGAGAACTGTGGTGCGACCCAAAACGGTCCAAAAGATGGCCGAAGCTTCCAACGAGTGGCGAACGCTCGTCCGTTGTCAGAAACCACTAGAAATGCACTTGCAGCGAAGGAAACGGGCTGAGCTCGAGGACTTCCGGTGCTCGTCCCAAGAAAACGCGAGCGGGAATGCCCCGGACTCAGTTTTCTCGTCCTGGGGTAAAAAGCGGTCCCCCGACGGTTTCTTCCCTTTGCTCCGTATTGGTCATAAGTCTTTCGATCTTCGGGTCTCGTGCTCCGAGGACTTCAACCCACACTCCTGGCATGCTCCCTGACACGTTTTCCGGAGGTATAGGTCGGGAAGCGAGCTCGTTGGAGGGAGAACTGTGGTGCGACCCAAAACGGTCCAAAAGATGGCCGAAGCTTCCAACGAGTGGCGAACGCTCGTCCGGTGTCAGAAACCACTGGAAATGCACTTGCAGCGAAGGAAACGGGCTGAGCTCGAGGACTTCCGGTGCTCGTCCCAAGAAAACGCGAGCGGGAATGCCCCGGACTCAGTTTTCTCGTCCTGGGGTAAAAAGCGGTCCCCCGACGGTTTCTTCCCTTTGCTCCGTATTGGTCATAAGTCTTTCGATCTTCGGGTCTCGTGCTCCGAGGACTTCAACCCACACTCCTGGCATGCTCCCTGACACGTTTTCCGGAGGTATAGGTCGGGAAGCGAGCTCGTTGGAGGGAGAACTGTGGTGCGACCCAAAACGGTCCAAAAGATGGCCGAAGCTTCCAACGAGTGGCGAACGCTCGTCCGGTGTCAGAAACCACTGGAAATGCACTTGCAGCGAAGGAAAGGGGCTGAGCTCGAGGACTTCCGGTGCTCGTCCCAAGAAAACGCGAGCGGGAATGCCCCGGACTCAGTTTTCTCGTCCTGGGGTAAAAAGCGGTCCCCCGACGGTTTCTTCCCTTTGCTCCGTATTGGTCATAAGTCTTTCGATCTTCGGGTCTCGTGCTCCGAGGACTTCAACCCACACTCCTGGCATGCTCCCTGACACGTTTTCCGGAGGTATAGGTCGGGAAGCGAGCTCGTTGGAGGGAGAACTGTGGTGCGACCCAAAACGGTCCAAAAGATGGCCGAAGCTTCCATCGAGTGGCGAACGCTCGTCCGGTGTCGGAAACCACTGGAAATGCACTTGCAGCGAAGGAAACGGGCTGAGCTCGAGGACTTCCGGTGCTCGTCCCAAGAAAACGCGAGCGGGAATGCCCCGGACTCAGTTTTCTCGCCCTGGGGTAAAAAGCGGTCCCCCGACGGTTTCTTCCCTTTGCTCCGTATTGGTCATAAGTCTTTCGATCCTCGGGTCTCGTGCTCCGAGGACTTCAACCCACACTCCTGGCATGCTCCCTGACACGTTTTCCGGAGGTATAGGTCGGGAAGCGAGCTCGTTGGAGGGAGAACTGTGGTGCGACCCAAAACGGTCCAAAAGATGGCCGAAGCTTCCAACGAGTGGCGAACGCTCGTCCGGTGTCGGAAACCACTGGAAATGCACTTGCAGCGAAGGAAACGGGCTGAGCTCGAGGACTTCCGGTGCTCGTCCCAAGAAAACGCGAGCGGGAATGCCCCGGACTCAGTTTTCTCGCCCTGGGGTAAAAAGCGGTCCCCCGACGGTTTCTTCCCTTTGCTCCGTATTGGTCATAAGTCTTTCGATCTTCGGGTCTCGTGCTCCGAGGACTTCAACCCACACTCCTGGCATGCTCCCTGACACGTTTTCCGGAGGTATAGGTCGGGAAGCGAGCTCGTTGGAGGGAGAACTGTGGTGCGACCCAAAACGGTCCAAAAGATGGCCGAAGCTTCCAACGAGTGGCGAACGCTCGTCCGGTGTCGGAAACCACTGGAAATGCACTTGCAGCGAAGGAAACGGGCTGAGCTCGAGGACTTCCGGTGCTTGTCCCAAGAAAACGCGAGCGGGAATGCCCCGGACTCAGTTTTCTCGTCTTGGGGTAAAAAGCGGTCCCCCGACGGTTTCTTCCCTTTGCTCCGTATTGGTCATAAGTCTTTCGATCTTCGGGTCTCGTGCTCCGAGGACTTCAACCCACACTCCTGGCATGCTCCCTGACACGTTTTCTGGAGGTATAGGTCGGGAAGCGAGCTCGTTGGAGGGAGAACTGTGGTGCGACCCAAAACGGTCCAAAAGATGGCCGAGGCTTCCAACGAGTGGCGAACGCTCGTCCGGTGTCAGAAACCACTGGAAATGCACTTGCAGCGAAGGAAACGGGCTGAGCTCGAGGACTTCCGGTGCTCGTCCCAAGAAAACGTGAGCGGGAATGCCCCGGACTCAGTTTTCTCGTCCTGGGGTAAAAAGCGGTCCCCCGACGGTTTCTTCCCTTTGCTCCGTATTGGTCATAAGTCTTTCGATCTTCGGGTCTCGTGCTCCGAGGACTTCAACCCACACTCCTGGCATGCTCCCTGACACGTTTTCCGGAGGTATAGGTCGGGAAGCGAGGTCGTTGGAGGGAGAACTGTGGTGCGACCCAAAACGGTCCAAAAGATGGCCGAAGCTTCCAACGAGTGGCGAACGCTCGTCCGGTGTCAGAAACCACTGGAAATGCACTTGCAGCGAAGGAAAGGGGCTGAGCTCGAGGACTTCCGGTGCTCGTCCCAAGAAAACGCGAGCGGGAATGCCCCGGACTCAGTTTTCTCGTCCTGGGGTAAAAAGCGGTCCCCCGACGGTTTCTTCCCTTTGCTCCGTATTGGTCATAAGTCTTTCGATCTTCGGGTCTCGTGCTCCGAGGACTTCAACCCACACTCCTGGCATGCTCCCTGACACGTTTTCCGGAGGTATAGGTCGGGAAGCGAGCTCGTTGGAGGGAGAACTGTGGTGCGACCCAAAACGGTCCAAAAGATGGCCGAAGCTTCCATCGAGTGGCGAACGCTCGTCCGGTGTCGGAAACCACTGGAAATGCACTTGCAGCGAAGGAAACGGGCTGAGCTCGAGGACTTCCGGTGCTCGTCCCAAGAAAACGCGAGCGGGAATGCCCCGGACTCAGTTTTCTCGCCCTGGGGTAAAAAGCGGTCCCCCGACGGTTTCTTCCCTTTGCTCCGTATTGGTCATAAGTCTTTCGATCCTCGGGTCTCGTGCTCCGAGGACTTCAACCCACACTCCTGGCATGCTCCCTGACACGTTTTCCGGAGGTATAGGTCGGGAAGCGAGCTCGTTGGAGGGAGAACTGTGGTGCGACCCAAAACGGTCCAAAAGATGGCCGAAGCTTCCAACGAGTGGCGAACGCTCGTCCGGTGTCGGAAACCACTGGAAATGCACTTGCAGCGAAGGAAACGGGCTGAGCTCGAGGACTTCCGGTGCTCGTCCCAAGAAAACGCGAGCGGGAATGCCCCGGACTCAGTTTTCTCGTCTTGGGGTAAAAAGCGGTCCCCCGACGGTTTCTTCCCTTTGCTCCGTATTGGTCATAAGTCTTTCGATCTTCGGGTCTCGTGCTCCGAGGACTTCAACCCACACTCCTGGCATGCTCCCTGACACGTTTTCCGGAGGTATAGGTCGGGAAGCGAGCTCGTTGGAGGGAGAACTGTGGTGCGACCCAAAACGGTCCAAAAGATGGCCGAAGCTTCCAACGAGTGGCGAACGCTCGTCCGGTGTCAGAAACCACTGGAAATGCACTTGCAGCGAAGGAAACGGGCTGAGCTCGAGGACTTCCGGTGCTCGTCCCAAGAAAACGCGAGCGGGAATGCCCCGGACTCAGTTTTCTCGTCCTGGGGTAAAAAGCGGTCCCCCGACGGTTTCTTCCCTTTGCTCCGTATTGGTCATAAGTCTTTCGATCTTCGGGTCTCGTGCTCCGAGGACTTCAACCCACACTCCTGGCATGCTCCCTGACACGTTTTCCGGAGGTATAGGTCGGGAAGCGAGCTCGTTGGAGGGAGAACTGTGGTGCGACCCAAAACGGTCCAAAAGATGGCCGAAGCTTCCAACGAGTGGCGAACGCTCGTCCGGTGTCAGAAACCACTGGAAATGCACTTGCAGCGAAGGAAAGGGGCTGAGCTCGAGGACTTCCGGTGCTCGTCCCAAGAAAACGCGAGCGGGAATGCCCCGGACTCAGTTTTCTCGTCCTGGGGTAAAAAGCGGTCCCCCGACGGTTTCTTCCCTTTGCTCCGTATTGGTCATAAGTCTTTCGATCTTCGGGTCTCGTGCTCCGAGGACTTCAACCCACACTCCTGGCATGCTCCCTGACACGTTTTCCGGAGGTATAGGTCGGGAAGCGAGCTCGTTGGAGGGAGAACTGTGGTGCGACCCAAAACGGTCCAAAAGATGGCCGAAGCTTCCAACGAGTGGCGAACGCTCGTTCGGTGTCAGAAACCACTGGAAATGCACTTGCAGCGAAGGAAACGGGCTGAGCTCGAGGACTTCCGGTGCTCGTCCCAAGAAAACGCGAGCGGGAATGCCCCGGACTCAGTTTTCTCGTCCTGGGGTAAAAAGCGGTCCCCCGACGGTTTCTTCCCTTTGCTCCGTATTGGTCATAAGTCTTTCGATCTTCGGGTCTCGTGCTCCGAGGACTTCAACCCACACTCCTGCCATGCTCCCTGACACGTTTTCCGGAGGTATAGGTCGGGAAGCGAGCTCGTTGGAGGGAGAACTGTGGTGCGACCCAAAACGGTCCAAAAGATGGCCGAAGCTTCCAACGAGTGGCGAACGCTCGTCCGGTGTCGGAAACCACTGGAAACGCACTTGCAGCGAAGGAAACGGGCTGAGCTCGAGGACTTCCGGTGCTCGTCCCTAGAAAACGCGAGCGGGAA
The DNA here is from genome assembly GCF_025177605.1 of Cucumis melo. NCBI lineage: Eukaryota > Viridiplantae > Streptophyta > Magnoliopsida > Cucurbitales > Cucurbitaceae > Cucumis > Cucumis melo. Next base: position 67,137 of record NW_026123773.1, read on the forward strand.
TGCCCCGGACTCAGTTTTCTCGTCTTGGGGTAAAAAGCGGTCCCCCGACGGTTTCTTCCCTTTGCTCCGTATTGGTCATAAGTCTTTCGATCTTCGGGTCTCGTGCTCCGAGGACTTCAACCCACACTCCTGGCATGCTCCCTGACACGTTTTCCGGAGGTATAGGTCGGGAAGCGAGCTCGTTGGAGGGAGAACTGTGGTGCGACCCAAAACGGTCCAAAAGATGGCCGAAGCTTCCAACGAGTGGCGAACGCTCGTCCGGTGTCAGAAACCACTGGAAATGCACTTGCAGCGAAGGAAAGGGGCTGAGCTCGAGGACTTCCGGTGCTCGTCCCAAGAAAACGCGAGCGGGAATACCCCGGACTCAGTTTTCTCGTCCTGGGGTAAAAAGCGGTCCCCCGACGGTTTCTTCCCTTTGCTCCGTATTGGTCATAAGTCTTTCGATCTTCGGGTCTCGTGCTCCGAGGACTTCAACCCACACTCTTGGCATGCTCCCTGACACGTTTTCCGGAGGTATAGGTCGGGAAGCGAGCTCGTTGGAGGGAGAACTGTGGTGCGACCCAAAACGGTCCAAAAGATGGCCGAAGCTTCCAACGAGTGGCGAACGCTCGTCCGGTGTCAGAAACCACTGGAAATGCACTTGCAGCGAAGGAAAGGGGCTGACCTCGAGGACTTCCGGTGCTCGTCCCAAGAAAACGCGAGCGGGAATGCCCCGGACTCAGTTTTCTCGTCCTGGGGTAAAAAGCGGTCCCCCGACGGTTTCTTCCCTTTGCTCCGTATTGGTCATAAGTCTTTCGATCTTCGGGTCTCGTGCTCCGAGGACTTCAACCCACACTCCTGGCATGCTCCCTGACACGTTTTCCGGAGGTATAGGTCGGGAAGCGAGCTCGTTGGAGGGAGAACTGTGGTGCGACCCAAAACGGTCCAAAAGATGGCCGAAGCTTCCAACGAGTGGCGAACGCTCATCCGGTGTCAGAAACCACTGGAAATGCACTTGCAGCGAAGGAAACGGGCTGAGCTCGAGGACTTCCGGTGCTCGTCCCAAGAAAACGAGAGCGGGAATGCCCCGGACTCAGTTTTCTCGTCCTGGGGTAAAAAGCGGTCCCCCGACGGTTTCTTCCCTTTGCTCCGTATTGGTCATAAGTCTTTCGATCTTCGGGTCTCGTGCTCCGAGGACTTCAACCCACACTCCTGGCATGCTCCCTGACACGTTTTCCGGAGGTATAGGTCGGGAAGCGAGCTCGTTGGAGGGAGAACTGTGGTGCGACCCAAAACGGTCCAAAAGATGGCCGAAGCTTCCAACGAGTGGCGAACGCTCGTCCGGTGTCAGAAACCACTGGAAATGCACTTGCAGCGAAGGAAACGGGCTGAGCTCGAGGATTTCCGGTGCTCCTCCCAAGAAAACGCGAGCGGGAATGCCCCGGACTCAGTTTTCTCGTCCTGGGGTAAAAAGCGGTCCCCCGACGGTTTCTTCCCTTTGCTCCGTATTGGTCATAAGTCTTTCGATCTTCGGGTCTCGTGCTCCGAGGACTTCAACCCACACTCCTGCCATGCTCCCTGACACGTTTTCCCGAGGTATAGGTCGGGAAGCGAGCTCGTTGGAGGGAGAACTGTGGTGCGACCCAAAACGGTCCAAAAGATGGCCGAAGCTTCCAACGAGTGGCGAAAGCTCGTCCGGTGTCGGAAACCACTGGAAATGCACTTGCAGCGAAGGAAAGGGGCTGAGCTCGAGGACTTCCGGTGCTCGTCCCAAGAAAACGCGAGCGGGAATGCCCCGGACTCAGTTTTCTCGTCCTGGGGTAAAAAGTGGTCCCCCGACGGTTTCTTCCCTTTGCTCCGTATTGGTCATAAGTCTTTCGATCTTCGGGTCTCGTGCTCCGAGGACTTCAACCCACACTCCTGACATGCTCCCTGACACGTTTTCCGGAGGTATAGGTCGGGAAGCGAGCTCGTTGGAGGGAGAACTGTGGTGCGACCCAAAACGGTCCAAAAGATGGCCGAAGCTTCCAACGAGTGGCGAACGCTCGTCCGGTGTCGGAAACCACTGGAAATGCACTTGCAGCGAAGGAAAGGGGCTGAGCTCGAGGACTTCCGGTGCTCGTCCCAAGAAAACGCGAGCGGGAATGCCCCGGACTCAGTTTTCTCGTCCTGGGGTAAAAAGCGGTCCCCCGACGGTTTCTTCCCTTTGCTCCGTATTGGTCATAAGTCTTTCGATCTTCGGGTCTCGTGCTCCGAGGACTTCAACCCACACTCCTGACATGCTCCCTGACACGTTTTCCGGAGGTATAGGTCGGGAAGCGAGCTCGTTGGAGGGAGAACTGTGGTGCGACCCAAAACGGTCCAAAAGATGGCCGAAGCTTCCAACGAGTGGCGAACGCTCGTCCGGTGTCGGAAACCACTGGAAATGCACTTGCAGCGAAGGAAACGGGTTGAGCTCGAGGACTTCCGGTGCTCGTCCCAAGAAAACGCGAGCGGGAATGCCCCGGACTCAGTTTTCTCGTCCTGGGGTAAAAAGCGGTTCCCCGACGGTTTCTTCCCTTTGCTCCGTATTGGTCATAAGTCTTTCGATCTTCGGGTCTCGTGCTCCGAGGACTTCAACCCACACTCCTGGCATGCTCCCTGACACGTTTTCCGGAGGTATAGGTCGGGAAGCGAGCTCGTTGGAGGGAGAACTGTGGTGCGACCCAAAACGGTCCAAAAGATGGCCGAAGCTTCCAACGAGTGGCGAACGCTCGTCCGGTGTCAGAAACCACTGGAAATGCACTTGCAGCGAAGGAAACGGGCTGAGCTCGAGGACTTCCGGTGCTCGTCCCAAGAAAACGCGAGCGGGAATGCCCCGGACTCAGTTTTCTCGTCCTGGGGTAAAAAGCGGTCCCCCGACGGTTTCTTCCCTTTGCTCCGTATTGGTCATAAGTCTTTCGATCTTCGGGTCTCGTGCTCCGAGGACTTCAACCCACACTCCTGGCATGCTCCCTGACACGTTTTCCGGAGGTATAGGTCGGGAAGCGAGCTCGTTGGAGGGAGAACTGTGGTGCGACCCAAAACGGTCCAAAAGATGGCCGAAGCTTCCAACGAGTGGCGAACGCTCGTCCGGTGTCCGAAACCACTGGAAATGCACTTGCAGCGAAGGAAACGGGCTGAGCTCGAGGACTTCCGGTGCTCGTCCCAAGAAAACGCGAGCGGGAATGCCACGGACTCAGTTTTCTCGTCCTGGGGTAAAAAGCAGTCCCCCGACGGTTTCTTCCCTTTGCTCCGTATTGGTCATAAGTCTTTCGATCTTCGGGTCTCGTGCTCCGAGGACTTCAACCCACACTCCTGGCATGCTCCCTGACACGTTTTCCGGAGGTATAGGTCGGGAAGCGAGCTCGTTGGAGGGAGAACTGTGGTGCGACCCAAAACGGTCCAAAAGATGGCCGAAGCTTCCAACGAGTGGCGAACGCTCGTCCGGTGTCGGAAACCACTGGAAATGCACTTGCAGCGAAGGAAACGGGCTGAGCTCGAGGACTTCCGGTGCTCGTCCCAAGAAAACGCGAGCGGGAATGCCCCGGACTCAGTTTTCTCGTCTTGGGGTAAAAAGCGGTCCCCCGACGGTTTCTTCCCTTTGCTCCGTATTGGTCATAAGTCTTTCGATCTTCGGGTCTCGTGCTCCGAGGACTTCAACCCACACTCCTGGCATGCTCCCTGACACGTTTTCCGGAGGTATAGGTCGGGAAGCGAGCTCGTTGGAGGGAGAACTGTGGTGCGACCCAAAACGGTCCAAAAGATGGCCGAAGCTTCCAACGAGTGGCGAACGCTCGTCCGGTGTCAGAAACCACTGGAAATGCACTTGCAGCGAAGGAAACGGGCTGAGCTCGAGGACTTCCGGTGCTCGTCCCAAGAAAACGCGAGCGGGAATGCCCCGGACTCAGTTTTCTCGTCCTGGGGTAAAAAGCGGTCCCCCGACGGTTTCTTCCCTTTGCTCCGTATTGGTCATAAGTCTTTCGATCTTCGGGTCTCGTGCTCCGAGGACTTCAACCCACACTCCTGGCATGCTCCCTGACACGTTTTCCGGAGGTATAGGTCGGGAAGCGAGCTCGTTGGAGGGAGAACTGTGGTGCGACCCAAAACGGTCCAAAAGATGGCCGAAGCTTCCAACGAGTGGCGAACGCTCGTCCGGTGTCAGAAACCACTGGAAATGCACTTGCAGCGAAGGAAAGGGGCTGAGCTCGAGGACTTCCGGTGCTCGTCCCAAGAAAACGCGAGCGGGAATGCCCCGGACTCAGTTTTCTCGTCCTGGGGTAAAAAGCGGTCCCCCGACGGTTTCTTCCCTTTGCTCCGTATTGGTCATAAGTCTTTCGATCTTCGGGTCTCGTGCTCCGAGGACTTCAACCCACACTCCTGGCATGCTCCCTGATACGTTTTCCGGAGGTATAGGTCGGGAAGCGAGCTCGTTGGAGGGAGAACTGTGGTGCGACCCAAAACGGTCCAAAAGATGGCCGAAGCTTCCAACGAGTGGCGAACGCTCGTCCGGTGTCAGAAACCACTGGAAATGCACTTGCAGCGAAGGAAACGGGCTGAGCTCGAGGACTTCCGGTGCTCGTCCCAAGAAAACGCGAGCGGGAATGCCCCGGACTCAGTTTTCTCGTCCTGGGGTAAAAAGCGGTCCCCCGACGGTTTCTTCCCTTTGCTCCGTATTGGTCATAAGTCTTTCGATCTTCGGGTCTCGTGCTCCGAGGACTTCAACCCACACTCCTGGCATGCTCCCTGACACGTTTTCCGGAGGTATAGGTCGGGAAGCGAGCTCGTTGGAGGGAGAACTGTGGTGCGACCCAAAACGGTCCAAAAGATGGCCGAAGCTTCCAACGAGTGGCGAACGCTCGTCCGGTGTCGGAAACCACTGGAAACGCACTTGCAGCGAAGGAAACGGGCTGAGCTCGAGGACTTCCGGTGCTCGTCCCAAGAAAACGCGAGCGGGAATGCCCCGGACTCAGTTTTCTCGTCTTGGGGTAAAAAGCGGTCCCCCGACGGTTTCTTCCCTTTGCTCCGTATTGGTCATAAGTCTTTCGATCTTCGGGTCTCGTGCTCCGAGGACTTCAACCCACACTCCTGGCATGCTCCCTGACACGTTTTCCAGAGGTATAGGTCGGGAAGCGAGCTCGTTGGAGGGAGAACTGTGGTGCGACCCAAAACGGTCCAAAAGATGGCCGAAGCTTCCAACGAGTGGCGAACGCTCGTCCGGTGTCAGAAACCACTGGAAATGCACTTGCAGCGAAGGAAACGGGCTGAGCTCGAGGACTTCCGGTGCTCGTCCCAAGAAAACGCGAGCGGGAATGCCCCGGACTCAGTTTTCTCGTCCTGGGGTAAAAAGCGGTCCCCCGACGGTTTCTTCCCTTTGCTCCGTATTGGTCATAAGTCTTTCGATCTTCGGGTCTCGTGCTCCGAGGACTTCAACCCACACTCCTGGCATGCTCCCTGACACGTTTTCCGGAGGTATAGGTCGGGAAGCGAGCTCGTTGGAGGGAGAACTGTGGTGCGACCCAAAACGGTCCAAAAGATGGCCGAAGCTTCCAACGAGTGGCGAAAGCTCGTCCGGTGTCGGAAACCACTGGAAATGCACTTGCAGCGAAGGAAAGGGGCTGAGCTCGAGGACTTCCGGTGCTCGTCCCAAGAAAACGCGAGCGGGAATGCCCCGGACTCAGTTTTCTCGTCCTGGGGTAAAAAGTGGTCCCCCGACGGTTTCTTCCCTTTGCTCCGTATTGGTCATAAGTCTTTCGATCTTCGGGTCTCGTGCTCCGAGGACTTCAACCCACACTCCTGACATGCTCCCTGACACGTTTTCCGGAGGTATAGGTCGGGAAGCGAGCTCGTTGGAGGGAGAACTGTGGTGCGACCCAAAACGGTCCAAAAGATGGCCGAAGCTTCCAACGAGTGGCGAACGCTCGTCCGGTGTCGGAAACCACTGGAAATGCACTTGCAGCGAAGGAAAGGGGCTGAGCTCGAGGACTTCCGGTGCTCGTCCCAAGAAAACGCGAGCGGGAATGCCCCGGACTCAGTTTTCTCGTCCTGGGGTAAAAAGCGGTCCCCCGACGGTTTCTTCCCTTTGCTCCGTATTGGTCATAAGTCTTTCGATCTTCGGGTCTCGTGCTCCGAGGACTTCAACCCACACTCCTGACATGCTCCCTGACACGTTTTCCGGAGGTATAGGTCGGGAAGCGAGCTCGTTGGAGGGAGAACTGTGGTGCGACCCAAAACGGTCCAAAAGATGGCCGAAGCTTCCAACGAGTGGCGAACGCTCGTCCGGTGTCGGAAACCACTGGAAATGCACTTGCAGCGAAGGAAACGGGTTGAGCTCGAGCACTTCCGGTGCTCGTCCCAAGAAAACGCGAGCGGGAATGCCCCGCACTCAGTTTTCTCGTCCTGGGGTAAAAAGCGGTTCCCCGACGGTTTCTTCCCTTTGCTCCGTATTGGTCATAAGTCTTTCGATCTTCGGGTCTCGTGCTCCGAGGACTTCAACCCACACTCCTGGCATGCTCCCTGACACGTTTTCCGGAGGTATAGGTCGGGAAGCGAGCTCGTTGGAGGGAGAACTGTGGTGCGACCCAAAACGGTCCAAAAGATGGCCGAAGCTTCCAACGAGTGGCGAACGCTCGTCCGGTGTCAGAAACCACTGGAAATGCACTTGCAGCGAAGGAAACGGGCTGAGCTCGAGGACTTCCGGTGCTCGTCCCAAGAAAACGCGAGCGGGAATGCCCCGGACTCAGTTTTCTCGTCCTGGGGTAAAAAGCGGTCCCCCGACGGTTTCTTCCCTTTGCTCCGTATTGGTCATAAGTCTTTCGATCTTCGGGTCTCGTGCTCCGAGGACTTCAACCCACACTCCTGGCATGCTCCCTGACACGTTTTCCGGAGGTATAGGTCGGGAAGCGAGCTCGTTGGAGGGAGAACTGTGGTGCGACCCAAAACGGTCCAAAAGATGGCCGAAGCTTCCAACGAGTGGCGAACGCTCGTCCGGTGTCCGAAACCACTGGAAATGCACTTGCAGCGAAGGAAACGGGCTGAGCTCGAGGACTTCCGGTGCTCGTCCCAAGAAAACGCGAGCGGGAATGCCACGGACTCAGTTTTCTCGTCCTGGGGTAAAAAGCAGTCCCCCGACGGTTTCTTCCCTTTGCTCCGTATTGGTCATAAGTCTTTCGATCTTCGGGTCTCGTGCTCCGAGGACTTCAACCCACACTCCTGGCATGCTCCCTGACACGTTTTCCGGAGGTATAGGTCGGGAAGCGAGCTCGTTGGAGGGAGAACTGTGGTGCGACCCAAAACGGTCCAAAAGATGGCCGAAGCTTCCAACGAGTGGCGAACGCTCGTCCGGTGTCGGAAACCACTGGAAATGCACTTGCAGCGAAGGAAACGGGCTGAGCTCGAGGACTTCCGGTGCTCGTCCCAAGAAAACGCGAGCGGGAATGCCCCGGACTCAGTTTTCTCGTCTTGGGGTAAAAAGCGGTCCCCCGACGGTTTCTTCCCTTTGCTCCGTATTGGTCATAAGTCTTTCGATCTTCGGGTCTCGTGCTCCGAGGACTTCAACCCACACTCCTGGCATGCTCCCTGACACGTTTTCCGGAGGTATAGGTCGGGAAGCGAGCTCGTTGGAGGGAGAACTGTGGTGCGACCCAAAACGGTCCAAAAGATGGCCGAAGCTTCCAACGAGTGGCGAACGCTCGTCCGGTGTCAGAAACCACTGGAAATGCACTTGCAGCGAAGGAAACGGGCTGAGCTCGAGGACTTCCGGTGCTCGTCCCAAGAAAACGCGAGCGGGAATGCCCCGGACTCAGTTTTCTCGTCCTGGGGTAAAAAGCGGTCCCCCGACGGTTTCTTCCCTTTGCTCCGTATTGGTCATAAGTCTTTCGATCTTCGGGTCTCGTGCTCCGAGGACTTCAACCCACACTCCTGGCATGCTCCCTGACACGTTTTCCGGAGGTATAGGTCGGGAAGCGAGCTCGTTGGAGGGAGAACTGTGGTGCGACCCAAAACGGTCCAAAAGATGGCCGAAGCTTCCAACGAGTGGCGAACGCTCGTCCGGTGTCAGAAACCACTGGAAATGCACTTGCAGCGAAGGAAAGGGGCTGAGCTCGAGGACTTCCGGTGCTCGTCCCAAGAAAACGCGAGCGGGAATGCCCCGGACTCAGTTTTCTCGTCCTGGGGTAAAAAGCGGTCCCCCGACGGTTTCTTCCCTTTGCTCCGTATTGGTCATAAGTCTTTCGATCTTCGGGTCTCGTGCTCCGAGGACTTCAACCCACACTCCTGGCATGCTCCCTGACACGTTTTCCGGAGGTATAGGTCGGGAAGCGAGCTCGTTGGAGGGAGAACTGTGGTGCGACCCAAAACGGTCCAAAAGATGGCCGAAGCTTCCAACGAGTGGCGAACGCTCGTCCGGTGTCAGAAACTACTGGAAATGCACTTGCAGCGAAGGAAACGGGCTGAGCTCGAGGACTTCCGGTGCTCGTCCCAAGAAAACGCGAGCGGGAATGCCCCGGACTCAGTTTTCTCGTCCTGGGGTAAAAAGCGGTCCCCCGACGGTTTCTTCCCTTTGCTCCGTATTGGTCATAAGTCTTTCGATCTTCGGGTCTCGTGCTCCGAGGACTTCAACCCACACTCCTGGCATGCTCCCTGACACGTTTTCCGGAGGTATAGGTCGGGAAGCGAGCTCGTTGGAGGGAGAACTGTGGTGCGACCCAAAACGGTCCAAAAGATGGCCGAAGCTTCCAACGAGTGGCGAACGCTCGTCCGGTGTCGGAAACCACTGGAAACGCACTTGCAGCGAAGGAAACGGGCTGAGCTCGAGGACTTCCGGTGCTCGTCCCAAGAAAACGCGAGCGGGAATGCCCCGGACTCAGTTTTCTCGTCTTGGGGTAAAAAGCGGTCCCCCGACGGTTTCTTCCCTTTGCTCCGTATTGGTCATAAGTCTTTCGATCTTCGGGTCTCGTGCTCCGAGGACTTCAACCCACACTCCTGGCATGCTCCCTGACACGTTTTCCGGAGGTATAGGTCGGGAAGCGAGCTCGTTGGAGGGAGAACTGTGGTGCGACCCAAAACGGTCCAAAAGATGGCCGAAGCTTCCAACGAGTGGCGAACGCTCGTCCGGTGTCAGAAACCACTGGAAATGCACTTGCAGCGAAGGAAACGGGCTGAGCTCGAGGACTTCCGGTGCTCGTCCCAAGAAAACGCGAGCGGGAATGCCCCGGACTCAGTTTTCTCGTCCTGGGGTAAAAAGCGGTCCCCCGACGGTTTCTTCCCTTTGCTCCGTATTGGTCATAAGTCTTTCGATCTTCGGGTCTCGTGCTCCGAGGACTTCAACCCACACTCCTGGCATGCTCCCTGACACGTTTTCCGGAGGTATAGGTCGGGAAGCGAGCTCGTTGGAGGGAGAACTGTGGTGCGACCCAAAACGGTCCAAAAGATGGTCGAAGCTTCCAACGAGTGGCGAACGCTCGTCCGGTGTCGGAAACCACTGGAAATGCACTTGCAGCGAAGGAAACGGGCTGAGCTCGAGGATTTCCGGTGCTCGTCCCAAGAAAACGCGAGCGGGAATGCCCCGGACTCAGTTTTCTCGTCCTGGGGTAAAAAGCGGTTCCCCGACGGTTTCTTCCCTTTGCTCCGTATTGGTCATAAGTCTTTCGATCTTCGGGTCTCGTGCTCCGAGGACTTCAACCCACACTCCTGGCATGCTCCCTGACACGTTTTCCGGAGGTATAGGTCGGGAAGCGAGCTCGTTGGAGGGAGAACTGTGGTGCGACCCAAAACGGTCCAAAAGATGGCCGAAGCTTCCAACGAGTGGCGAACGCTCGTCCGGTGTCGGAAACCACTGGAAATGCACTTGCAGCGAAGGAAACGGGCTGAGCTCGAGGACTTCCGGTGCTCGTCCCAAGAAAACGCGAGCGGGAATGCCCCGGACTCAGTTTTCTCGTCCTGGGGTAAAAAGCGGTCCCCCGACGGTTTCTTCCCTTTGCTCCGTATTGGTCATAAGTCTTTCGATCTTCGGGTCTCGTGCTCCGAGGACTTCAACCCACACTCCTGGCATGCTCCCTGACACGTTTTCCGGAGGTATAGGTCGGGAAGCGAGCTCGTTGGAGGGAGAACTGTGGTGCGACCCAAAACGGTCCAAAAGATGGCCGAAGCTTCCAACGAGTGGCGAACGCTCGTCCGGTGTCAGAAACCACTGGAAATGCACTTGCAGCGAAGGAAACGGGCAGAGCTCGAGGATTTCCGGTGCTCGTCCCAAGAAAACGCGAGCGGGAATGCCACGGACTCAGTTTTCTCGTCCTGGGGTAAAAAGCGGTCCCCCGACGGTTTCTTCCCTTTGCTCCGTATTGGTCATAAGTCTTTCGATCTTCGGGTCTCGTGCTCCGAGGACTTCAACCCACACTCCCGGCATGCTCCCTGACACGTTTTCCGGAGGTATAGGTCGGGAAGCGAGCTCGTTGGAGGGAGAACTGTGGTGCGACCCAAAACGGTCCAAAAGATGGCCGAAGCTTCCAACGAGTGGCGAACGCTCGTCCGGTGTCGGAAACCACTGGAAATGCACTTGCAGCGAAGGAAACGGGCTGAGCTCGAGGACTTCCGGTGCTCGTCCCAAGAAAACGCGAGCGGGAATGCCCCGGACTCAGTTTTCTCGTCCTGGGGTAAAAAGCGGTCCCCCGACGGTTTCTTCCCTTTGCTCCGTATTGGTCATAAGTCTTTCGATCTTCGGGTCTCGTGCTCCGAGGACTTCAACCCACACTCCTGCCATGCTCCCTGACACGTTTTCCGGAGGTATAGGTCGGGAAGCGAGCTCGTTGGAGGGAGAACTGTGGTGCGACCCAAAACGGTCCAAAAGATGGCCGAAGCTTCCAACGAGTGGCGAACGCTCGTCCGGTGTCGGAAACCACTGGAAATGCACTTGCAGCGAAGGAAACGGGCTGAGCTCGAGGACTTCCGGTGCTCGTCCCAAGAAAACGCGAGCGGGAATGCCCCGGACTCAGTTTTCTCGTCCTGGGGTAAAAAGCGGTCCCCCGACGGTTTCTTCCCTTTGCTCCGTATTGGTCATAAGTCTTTCGATCTTCGGGTCTCGTGCTCCGAGGACTTCAACCCACACTCCTGACATGCTCCCTGACACGTTTTCCGGAGGTATAGGTCGGGAAGCGAGCTCGTTGGAGGGAGAACTGTGGTGCGACCCAAAACGGTCCAAAAGATGGCCGAAGCTTCCAACGAGTGGCGAACGCTCGTCCGGTGTCGGAAACCACTGGAAATGCACTTGCAGCGAAGGAAACGGGCTGAGCTCGAGGACTTCCGGTGCTCGTCCCAAGAAAACGCGAGCGGGAATGCCCCGGACTCAGTTTTCTCGTCCTGGGGTAAAAAGCGGTTCCCCGACGGTTTCTTCCCTTTGCTCCGTATTGGTCATAAGTCTTTCGATCTTCGGGTCTCGTGCTCCGAGGACTTCAACCCACACTCCTGGCATGCTCCCTGACACGTTTTCCGGAGGTATAGGTCGGGAAGCGAGCTCGTTGGAGGGAGAACTGTGGTGCGACCCAAAACGGTCCAAAAGATGGCCGAAGCTTCCAACGAGTGGCGAACGCTCGTCCGGTGTCGGAAACCACTGGAAATGCACTTGCAGCGAAGGAAACGGGCTGAGCTCGAGGACTTCCGGTGCTCATCCCAAGAAAACGCGAGCGGGAATGCCCCGGACTCAGTTTTCTCGTCCTGGGGTAAAAAGCGGTCCCCCGACGGTTTCTTCCCTTTGCTCCGTATTGGTCATAAGTCTTTCGATCTTCGGGTCTCGTGCTCCGAGGACATCAACCCACACTCCTGGGATGCTCCCTGACACGTTTTCCGGAGGTATAGGTCGGGAAGCGAGCTCGTTGGAGGGAGAACTGTGGTGCGACCCAAAACGGTCCAAAAGATGGCCGAAGCTTCCAACGAGTGGCGAACGCTCGTCCGGTGTCAGAAACCACTGGAAATGCACTTGCAGCGAAGGAAACGGGCTGAGCTCGAGGACTTCCGGTGCTCGTCCCAAGAAAACGCGAGCGGGAATGCCCCGGACTCAATTTTCTCGTCCTGGGGTAAAAAGCGGTCCCCCGACGGTTTCTTCCCTTTGCTCCGTATTGGTCGTAAGTCTTTCGATCTTCGGGTCTCGTGCTCCGAGGACTTCAACCCACACTCCTGGCATGCTCCCTGACACGTTTTCCGGAGGTATAGGTCGGGAAGCGAGATCGTTGGAGGGAGAACTGTGGTGCGACCCAAAACGGTCCAAAAGATGGCCGAAGCTTCCAACGAGTGGCGAACGCTCGTCCGGTGTCCGAAACCACTGGAAATGCACTTGCAGCGAAGGAAACGGGCTGAGCTCGAGGACTTCCGGTGCTCGTCCCAAGAAAACGCGAGCGGGAATGCCCCGGACTCAGTTTTCTCGTCCTGGGGTAAAAAGCGGTCCCCCGACGGTTTCTTCCCTTTGCTCCGTATTGGTCATAAGTCTTTCGATCTTCGGGTCTCGTGCTCCGAGGACTTCAACCCACACTCCTGGCATGCTCCCTGACACGTTTTCCGGAGGTATAGGTCGGGAAGCGAGCTCGTTGGAGGGAGAACTGTGGTGCGACCCAAAACGGTCCAAAAGATGGCCGAAGCTTCCAACGAGTGGCGAACGCTCGTCCGGTGTCGGAAACCACTGGAAATGCACTTGCAGCGAAGGAAACGGGCTGAGCTCGAGGACTTCCGGTGCTCGTCCCAAGAAAACGCGAGCGGGAATGCCCCGGACTCAGTTTTCTCGTCCTGGGGTAAAAAGCGGTCCCCCGACGGTTTCTTCCCTTTGCTCCGTATTGGTCATAAGTCTTTCGATCTTCGGGTCTCGTGCTCCGAGGACTTCAACCCACACTCCTGGCATGCTCCCTGACACGTTTTCCGGAGGTATAGGTCGGGAAGCGAGCTCGTTGGAGGGAGAACTGTGGTGCGACCCAAAACGGTCCAAAAGATGGCCGAAGCTTCCAACGAGTGGCGAACGCTCGTCCGGTGTCCGAAACCACTGGAAATGCACTTGCAGCGAAGGAAACGGGCTGAGCTCGAGGACTTCCGGTGCTCGTCCCAAGAAAACGCGAGCGGGAATGCCCCGGACTCAGTTTTCTCGTCCTGGGGTAAAAAGCGGTCCCCCGACGGTTTCTTCCCTTTGCTCCGTATTGGTCATAAGTCTTTCGATCTTCGGGTCTCGTGCTCCGAGGACTTCAACCCACACTCCTGGCATGCTCCCTGACACGTTTTCCGGAGGTATAGGTCGGGAAGCGAGCTCGTTGGAGGGAGAACTGTGGTGCGACCCAAAACGGTCCAAAAGATGGCCGAAGCTTCCAACGAGTGGCGAACGCTCGTCCGGTGTCGGAAACCACTGGAAATGCACTTGCAGCGAAGGAAACGGGCTGAGCTCGAGGACTTCCGGTGCTCGTCCCAAGAAAACGCGAGCGGGAATGCCCCGGACTCAGTTTTCTCGTCCTGGGGTAAAAAGCGGTCCCCCGACGGTTTCTTCCCTTTGCTCCGTATTGGTCATAAGTCTTTCGATCTTCGGGTCTCGTGCTCCGAGGACTTCAACCCACACTCCTGGCATGCTCCCTGACACGTTTTCCGGAGGTATAGGTCGGGAAGCGAGCTCGTTGGAGGGAGAACTGTGGTGCGACCCAAAACGGTCCAAAAGATGGCCGAAGCTTCCAACGAGTGGCGAACGCTCGTCCGGTGTCAGAAACCACTGGAAATGCACTTGCAGCGAAGGAAACGGGCTGAGCTCGAGGACTTCCGGTGCTCGTCCCAAGAAAACGCGAGCGGGAATGCCCCGGACTCAGTTTTCTCGTCCTGGGGTAAAAAGCGGTCCCCCGACGGTTTCTTCCCTTTGCTCCGTATTGGTCATAAGTCTTTCGATCTTCGGGTCTCGTGCTCCGAGGACTTCAACCCACACTCCTGGCATGCTCCCTGACACGTTTTCCGGAGGTATAGGTCGGGAAGCGAGCTCGTTGGAGGGAGAACTGTGGTGCGACCCAAAACGGTCCAAAAGATGGCCGAAGCTTCCAACGAGTGGCGAACGCTCGTCCGGTGTCAGAAACCACTGGAAATGCACTTGCAGCGAAGGAAACGGGCTGAGCTCGAGGACTTCCGGTGCTCGTCCCAAGAAAACGCGAGCGGGAATGCCCCGGACTCAGTTTTCTCGTCCTGGGGTAAAAAGCGGTCCCCCGACGGTTTCTTCCCTTTGCTCCGTATTGGTCATAAGTCTTTCGATCTTCGGGTCTCGTGCTCCGAGGACTTCAACCCACACTCCTGGCATGCTCCCTGACACGTTTTCCGGAGGTATAGGTCGGGAAGCGAGCTCGTTGGAGGGAGAACTGTGGTGCGACCCAAAACGGTCCAAAAGATGGCCGAAGCTTCCAACGAGTGGCGAACGCTCGTCCGGTGTCAGAAACCACTGGAAATGCACTTGCAGCGAAGGAAACAGGCTGAGCTCGAGGACTTCCGGTGCCCGTCCCAAGAAAACGCGAGCGGGAATGCCCCGGACTCAGTTTTCTCGTCCTGGGGTAAAAAGCGGTCCCCCGACGGTTTCTTCCCTTTGCTCCGTATTGGTCATAAGTCTTTCGATCTTCGGGTCTCGTGCTCCGAGGACTTCAACCCACACTCCTGACATGCTCCCTGACACGTTTTCCGGAGGTATAGGTCGGGAAGCGAGCTCGTTGGAGGGAGAACTGTGGTGCGACCCAAAACGGTCCAAAAGATGGCCGAAGCTTCCAACGAGTGGCGAACGCTCGTCCGGTGTCAGAAACCACTGGAAATGCACTTGCAGCGAAGGAAAGGGGCTGAGCTCGAGGACTTCCGGTGCTCGTCCCAAGAAAACGCGAGCGGGAATGCCCCGGACTCAGTTTTCTCGTCCTGGGGTAAAAAGCGGTCCCCCGACGGTTTCTTCCCTTTGCTCCGTATTGGTCATAAGTCTTTCGATCTTCGGGTCTCGTGCTCCGAGGACTTCAACCCACACTCCTGGCATGCTCCCTGACACGTTTTCCAGAGGTATAGGTCGGGAAGCGAGCTCGTTGGAGGGAGAACTGTGGTGCGACCCAAAACGGTCCAAAAGATGGTCGAAGCTTCCAACGAGTGGCGAACGCTCGTCCGGTGTCAGAAACCACTGGAAATGCACTTGCAGCGAAGGAAAGGGGCTGAGCTCGAGGACTTCCGGTGCTCGTCCCAAGAAAACGCGAGCGGGAATGCCCCGGACACAGTTTTCTCGTCCTGGGGTAAAAAGCGGTCCCCCGACGGTTTCTTCCCTTTGCTCCGTATTGGTCATAAGTCTTTCGATCTTCGGGTCTCGTGCTCCGAGGACTTCAACCCACACTCCTGGCATGCTCCCTGATACGTTTTCCGGAGGTATAGGTCGGGAAGCGAGCTCGTTGGAGGGAGAACTGTGGTGCGACCCAAAACGGTCCAAAAGATGGCCGAAGCTTCCAACGAGTGGCGAACGCTCGTCCGGTGTCAGAAACCACTGGAAATGCACTTGCAGCGAAGGAAAGGGGCTGAGCTCGAGGACTTCCGGTGCTCGTCCCAAGAAAACGCGAGCGGGAATGCCCCGGACTCAGTTTTCTCGTCCTGGGGTAAAAAGCGGTCCCCCGACGGTTTCTTCCCTTTGCTCCGTATTGGTCATAAGTCTTTCGATCTTCGGGTCTCGTGCTCCGAGGACTTCAACCCACACTCCTGGCATGCTCCCTGACACGTTTTCCGGAGGTATAGGTCGGGAAGCGAGCTCGTTGGAGGGAGAACTGTGGTGCGACCCAAAACGGTCCAAAAGATGGCCGAAGCTTCCAACGAGTGGCGAACGCTCGTCCGGTGTCGGAAACCACTGGAAATGCACTTGCAGCGAAGGAAACGGGCTGAGCTCGAGGACTTCCGGTGCTCGTCCCAAGAAAACGCGAGCGGGAATGCCCCGGACTCAGTTTTCTCATCCTGGGGTAAAAAGCGGTCCCCCGACGGTTTCTTCCCTTTGCTCCGTATTGGTCATAAGTCTTTCGATCTTCGGGTCTCGTGCTCCGAGGACTTCAACTCACACTCCTGGCATGCTCCCTGACACGTTTTCCGGAGGTATAGGTCGGGAAGCGAGCTCGTTGGAGGGAGAACTGTGGTGCGACCCAAAACGGTCCAAAAGATGGCCGAAGCTTCCAACGAGTGGCGAACGCTCGTCCGGTGTCAGAAACCACTGGAAATGCACTTGCAACGAAGGAAAGGGGCTGAGCTCGAGGACTTTCGGTGCTCGTCCCAAGAAAACGCGGGCGGGAATGCCCCGGACTCAGTTTTCTCGTCCTGGGGTAAAAAGCGGTCCCCCGACGGTTTCTTCCCTTTGCTCCGTATTGGTCATAAGTCTTTCGATCTTCGGGTCTCGTGCTCCGAGGACTTCAACCCACACTCCTGGCATGCTCCCTGACACGTTTTCCGGAGGTATAGGTCGGGAAGCGAGCTCGTTGGAGGGAGAACTGTGCTGCGACCCAAAACGGTCCAAAAGATGGCCGAAGCTTCCAACGAGTGGCGAACGCTCGTCCGGTGTCAGAAACCACTGGAAATGCACTTGCAGCGAAGGAAACGGGCTGAGCTCGAGGACTTCCGGTGCTCGTCCCAAGAAAACGCGAGCGGGAATGCCCCGGACTCAGTTTTCTCGTCCTGGGGTAAAAAGCGGTCCCCCGACGGTTTCTTCCCTTTGCTCCGTATTGGTCATAAGTCTTTCGATCTTCGGGTCTCGTGCTCCGAGGACTTCAACCCACACTCCTGGCATGCTCCCTGACACGTTTTCCGGAGGTATAGGTCGGGAAGCGAGCTCGTTGGAGGGAGAACTGTGGTGCGACCCAAAACGGTCCAAAAGATGGCCGAAGCTTCCACCGAGTGGCGAACGCTCGTCCGGTGTCAGAAACCACTGGAAATGCACTTGCAGCGAAGGAAACGGGCTGAGCTCGAGGACTTCCGGTGCTCGTCCCAAGAAAACGCGAGCGGGATTGCCCCGTACTCAGTTTTCTCGTCCTGGGGTAAAAAGCGGTCCCCCGACGGTTTCTTCCCTTTGCTCCGTATTGGTCATAAGTCTTTCGATCTTCGGGTCTCGTGCTCCGAGGACTTCAACCCACACTCCTGGCATGCTCCCTGACACGTTTTCCGGAGGTATAGGTCGGGAAGCGAGCTCGTTGGAGGGAGAACTGTGGTGCGACCCAAAACGGTCGAAAAGATGGCCGAAGCTTCCAACGAGTGGCGAACGCTCGTCCGGTGTCAGAAACCACTGGAAATGCACTTGCAGCGAAGGAAAGGGGCTGAGCTCGAGGACTTCCGGTGCTCGTCCCAAGAAAACGCGAGCGGGAATGCCCCGGACTCAGTTTTCTCGTCCTGGGGTAAAAAGCGGTCCCCCGACGGTTTCTTCCCTTTGCTCCGTATTGGTCATAAGTCTTTCGATCTTCGGGTCTCGTGCTCCGAGGACTTCAACCCACACTCCTGGCATGCTCCCTGACACGTTTTCCGGAGGTATAGGTCGGGAAGCGAGCTCGTTGGAGGGAGAACTGTGGTGCGACCCAAAACGGTCCAAAAGATGGCCGAAGCTTCCAACGAGTGGCGAACGCTCGTCCGGTGTCAGAAACCACTGGAAATGCACTTGCAGCGAAGGAAACGGGCTGAGCTCGAGGACTTCCGGTGCTCGTCCCAAGAAAACGCGAGCGGGAATGCCCCGGACTCAGTTTTCTCGTCCTGGGGTAAAAAGCGGTCCCCCGACGGTTTCTTCCCTTTGCTCCGTATTGGTCATAAGTCTTTCGATCTTCGGGTCTCGTGCTCCGAGGACTTCAACCCACACTCCTGGCATGCTCCCTGACACGTTTTCCGGAGGTATAGGTCGGGAAGCGAGCTCGTTGGAGGGAGAACTGTGGTGCGACCCAAAACGGTCGAAAAGATGGCCGAAGCTTCCAACGAGTGGCGAACGCTCGTCCGGTGTCAGAAACCACTGGAAATGCACTTGCAGCGAAGGAAAGGGGCTGAGCTCGAGGACTTCCGGTGCTCGTCCCAAGAAAACGCGAGCGGGAATGCCCCGGACTCAGTTTTCTCGTCCTGGGGTAAAAAGCGGTCCCCCGACGGTTTCTTCCCTTTGCTCCGTATTGGTCATAAGTCTTTCGATCTTCGGGTCTCGTGCTCCGAGGACTTCAACCCACACTCCTGGCATGCTCCCTGACACGTTTTCCGGAGGTATAGGTCGGGAAGCGAGCTCGTTGGAGGGAGAACTGTGGTGCGACCCAAAACGGTCCAAAAGATGGCCGAAGCTTCCAACGAGTGGCGAACGCTCGTCCGGTGTCAGAAACCACTGGAAATGCACTTGCAGCGAAGGAAACGGGCTGAGCTCGAGGACTTCCGGTGCTCGTCCCAAGAAAACGCGAGCGGGAATGCCCCGGACTCAGTTTTCTCGTCCTGGGGTAAAAAGCGGTCCCCCGACGGTTTCTTCCCTTTGCTCCGTATTGGTCATAATTCTTTCGATCTTCGGGTCTCGTGCTCCGAGGACTTCAACCCACACTCCTGGCATGCTCCCTGAAACGTTTTCCGGAGGTATAGGTCGGGAAGCGAGCTCGTTGGAGGGAGAACTGTGGTGCGACCCAAAACGGTCCAAAAGATGGCCGAAGCTTCCAACGAGTGGCGAACGCTCGTCCGGTGTCAGAAACCACTGGAAATGGACTTGCAGCGAAGGAAACGGGCTGAGCTCGAGGACTTCCGGTGCTCGTCCCAAGAAAACGCGAGCGGGAATGCCCCGGACTCAGTTTTCTCGTCCTGGGGTACAAAGCGGTCCCCCGACGGTTTCTTCCCTTTGCTCCGTATTGGTCATAAGTCTTTCGATCTTCGGGTCTCGTGCTCCGAGGACTTCAACCCACACTCCTGGCATGCTCCCTGACACGTTTTCCGGAGGTATAGGTCGGGAAGCGAGCTCGTTGGAGGGAGAACTGTGGTGCAACCCAAAACGGTCCAAAAGATGGCCGAAGCTTCCAACGAGTGGCGAACGCTCGTCCGGTGTCAGAAACCACTGGAAATGCACTTGCAGCGAAGGAAACGGGCTGAGCTCGAGGACTTCCGGTGCTCGTCCCAAGAAAACGCGAGCGGGAATGCCCCGGACTCAGTTTTCTCGTCATGGGGTAAAAAGCGGTCCCCCGACGGTTTCTTCCCTTTGCTCCGTATTGGTCATAAGTCTTTCGATCTTCGGGTCTCGTGCTCCGAGGACTTCAACCCACACTCCTGGCATGCTCCCTGACACGTTTTCCGGAGGTATAGGTCGGGAAGCGAGCTCGTTGGAGGGAGAACTGTGGTGCGACCCAAAACGGTCCAAAAGATGGCCGAAGCTTCCAACGAGCGGCGAACGCTCGTCCGGTGTCAGAAACCACTGGAAATGCACTTGCAGCGAAGGAAACCGGCTGAGCTCGAGGACTTCCGGTGCTCGTCCCAAGAAAACGCGAGCGGGAATGCCCCGGACTCAGTTTTCTCGTCCTGGGGTAAAAAGCGGTCCCCCGACGGTTTCTTCCCTTTGCTCCGTATTGGTCATAAGTCTTTCGATCTTCGGGTCTCGTGCTCCGAGGACTTCAACCCACACTCCTGGCATGCTCCCTGACACGTTTTCCGGAGGTATAGGTCGGGAAGCGAGCTCGTTGGAGGGAGAACTGTGGTGCGACCCAAAACGGTCCAAAAGATGGCCGAAGCTTCCAACGAGTGGCGAACGCTCGTCCGGTGTCAGAAACCACTGGAAATGCACTTGCAGCGAAGGAAACGGGCTGAGCTCGAGGACTTCCGGTGCTCGTCCCAAGAAAACGCGAGCGGGAATGCCCCGGACTCAGTTTTCTCGTCCTGGGGTAAAAAGCGGTCCCCCGACGGTTTCTTCCCTTTGCTCCGTATTGGTCATAAGTCTTTCGATCTTCGGGTCTCGTGCTCCGAGGACTTCAACCCACACTCCTGGCATGCTCCCTGACACGTTTTCCGGAGGTATAGGTCGGGAAGCGAGCTCGTTGGAGGGAGAACTGTGGTGCGACCCAAAACGGTCCAAAAGATGGCCGAAGCTTCCAACGAGTGGCGAACGCTCGTCCGGTGTCAGAAACCACTGGAAATGCACTTGCAGCGAAGGAAACGGGCTGAGCTCGAGGACTTCCGGTGCTCGTCCCAAGAAAACGCGAGCGGGAATGCCCCGGACTCAGTTTTCTCGTCCTGGGGTAAAAAGCGGTCCCCCGACGGTTTCTTCCCTTTGCTCCGTATTGGTCATAAGTCTTTCGATCTTCGGGTCTCGTGCTCCGAGGACTTCAACCCACACTCCTGGCATGCTCCCTGACACGTTTTCCGGAGGTATAGGTCGGGAAGCGAGCTCGTTGGAGGGAGAACTGTGGTGCGACCCAAAACGGTCCAAAAGATGGCCGAAGCTTCCAACGAGTGGCGAACGCTCGTCCGGTGTCAGAAACCACTGGAAATGCACTTGCAGCGAAGGAAACGGGCTGAGCTCGAGGACTTCCGGTGCTCGTCCCAAGAAAACGCGAGCGGGAATGCCACGGACTCAGTTTTCTCGTCCTGGGGTAAAAAGCGGTCCCCCGACGGTTTCTTCCCTTTGCTCCGTATTGGTCATAAGTCTTTCGATCTTCGGGTCTCGTGCTCCGAGGACTTCAACCCACACTCCTGGCATGCTCCCTGACACGTTTTCCGGAGGTATAGGTCGGGAAGCGAGCTCGTTGGAGGGAGAACTGTGGTGCGACCCAAAACGGTCCAAAAGATGGCCGAAGCTTCCAACGAGTGGCGAACGCTCGTCCGGTGTCAGAAACCACTGGAAATGCACTTGCAGCGAAGGAAACGGGCTGAGCTCGAGGACTTCCGGTGCTCGTCCCAAGAAAACGCGAGCGGGAATGCCCCGGACTCAGTTTTCTCGTCCTGGGGTAAAAAGCGGTCCCCCGACGGTTTCTTCCCTTTGCTCCGTATTGGTCATAAGTCTTTCGATCTTCGGGTCTCGTGCTCCGAGGACTTCAACCCACACTCCTGGCATGCTCCCTGACACGTTTTCCGGAGGTATAGGTCGGGAAGCGAGCTCGTTGGAGGGAGAACTGTGGTGCGACCCAAAACGGTCCAAAAGATGGCCGAAGCTTCCAACGAGTGGCGAACGCTCGTCCGGTGTCAGAAACCACTGGAAATGCATTTGCAGCGAAGGAAACGGGCTGAGCTCGAGGACTTCCGGTGCTCGTCCCAAGAAAACGCGAGCGGGAATGCCCCGGACTCAGTTTTCTCGTCCTGGGGTAAAAAGCGGTCCCCCGACGGTTTCTTCCCTTTGCTCCGTATTGGTCATAAGTCTTTCGATCTTCGAGTCTCGTGCTCCGAGGACTTCAACCCACACTCCTGGCATGCTCCCCGACACGTTTTCCGGAGGTATAGGTCGGGAAGCGAGCTCGTTGGAGGGAGAACTGTGGTGCGACCCAAAACGGTCCAAAAGATGGCCGAAGCTTCCAACGAGTGGCGAACGCTCGTCCGGTGTCAGAAACCACTGGAAATGCACTTGCAGCGAAGGAAACGGGCTGAGCTCGAGGACTTCCGGTGCTCGTCCCAAGAAAACGCGAGCGGGAATGCCCCGGACTCAGTTTTCTCGTCCTGGGGTAAAAAGCGGTCCCCCGACGGTTTCTTCCCTTTGCTCCGTATTGGTCATAAGTCTTTCGATCTTCGGGTCTCGTGCTCCGAGGACTTCAACCCACACTCCTGGCATGCTCCCTGACACGTTTTCCGGAGGTATAGGTCGGGAAGCGAGCTCGTTGGAGGGAGAACTGTGGTGCGACCCAAAACGGTCCAAAAGATGGCCGAAGCTTCCAACGAGTGGCGAACGCTCGTCCGGTGTCAGAAACCACTGGAAATGCACTTGCAGCGAAGGAAAGGGGCTGAGCTCAAGGTCTTCCGGTGCTCGTCCCAAGAAAACGCGAGCGGGAATGCCCCGGACTCAGTTTTCTCGTCCTGGGGTAAAAAGCGGTCCCCCGACGGTTTCTTCCCTTTGCTCCGTATTGGTCATAAGTCTTTCGATCTTCGGGTCTCGTGCTCCGAGGACTTCAACCCACACTCCTGGCATGCTCCCCGACACGTTTTCCGGAGGTATAGGTCGGGAAGCGAGCTCATTGGAGGGAGAACTGTGGTGCGACCCAAAACGGTCCAAAAGATGGCCGAAGCTTCCAACGAGTGGCGAACGCTCGTCCGGTGTCGGAAACCACTGGAAATGCACTTGCAGCGAAGGAAACGGGCTGAGCTCGAGGACTTCCGGTGCTCGTCCCAAGAAAACGCGAGCGGGAATGCCCCGGACTCAGTTTTCTCGTCCTGGGGTAAAAAGCGGTCCCCCGACGGTTTCTTCCCTTTGCTCCGTATTGGTCATAAGTCTTTCGATCTTCGGGTCTCGTGCTCCGAGGACTTCAACCCACACTCCTGACATGCTCCCTGACAAGTTTTCCGGAGGTATAGGTCGGGAAGCGAGCTCGTTGGAGGGAGAACTGTGGTGCGACCCAAAACGGTCCAAAAGATGGCCGAAGCTTCCAACGAGTGGCGAACGCTCGTCCGGTGTCAGAAACCACTGGAAATGAACTTGCAGCGAAGGAAACGGGCTGAGCTCGAGGACTTCCGGTGCTCGTCCCAAGAAAACGCGAGCGGGAATGCCCCGAACTCAGTTTTCTCGTCCTGGGGTAAAAAGCGGTCCCCCGACGGTTTCTTCCCTTTGCTCCGTATTTGTCATAAGTCTTTCGATCTTCGGGTCTCGTGCTCCGAGGACTTCAACCCACACTCCTGGCATGCTCCCTGACACGTTTTCCGGAGGTATAGGTCGGGAAGCGAGCTCGTTGGAGGGAGAACTGTGGTGCGACCCAAAACGGTCCAAAAGATGGCCGAAGCTTCCAACGAGTGGCGAACGCTCGTCCGGTGTCGGAAACCACTGGAAATGCACTTGCAGCGAAGGAAACGGGCTGAGCTCGAGGACTTCCGGTGCTCGTCCCAAGAAAACGCGAGCGGGAATGCCCCGGACTCAGTTTTCTCGTCCTGGGGTAAAAAGCGGTCCCCCGACGGTTTCTTCCCTTTGCTCCGTATTGGTCATAAGTCTTTCGATCTTCGGGTCTCGTGCTCTGAGGACTTCAACCCACACTCCTGGCATGCTCCCTGACACGTTTTTCGGAGGTATAGGTCGGGAAGCGAGCTCGTTGGAGGGAGAACTGTGGTGCGACCCAAAACGGTCCAAAAGATGGCCGAAGCTTCCAACGAGTGGCGAACGCTCGTCCGGTGTCGGAAACCACTGGAAATGCACTTGCAGCGAAGGAAACGGGCTGAGCTCGAGGACTTCCGGTGCTCGTCCCAAGAAAACGCGAGCGGGAATGCCCCGGACTCAGTTTTCTCGTCCTGGGGTAAAAAGCGGTCCCCCGACGGTTTCTTCCCTTTGCTCCGTATTGGTCATAAGTCTTTCGATCTTTGGGTCTCGTGCTCCGAGGACTTCAACCCACACTCCTGGCATGCTCCCTGACACGTTTTCCGGAGGTATAGGTCGGGAAGCGAGCTCGTTGGAGGGAGAACTGTGGTGCGACCCAAAACGGTCCAAAAGATGGCCGAAGCTTCCAACGAGTGGCGAACGCTCGTCCGGTGTCGGAAACCACTGGAAATGCACTTGCAGCGAAGGAAACGGGCTGAGCTCGAGGACTTCCGGTGCTCGTCCCAAGAAAACGCGAGCGGGAATGCCCCGGACTCAGTTTTCTCGTCCTGGGGTAAAAAGCGGTCCCCCGACGGTTTCTTCCCTTTGCTCCGTATTGGTCATAAGTCTTTCGATCTTCGGGTCTCGTGCTCCGAGGACTTCAACCCACACTCCTGGCATGCTCCCTGACACGTTTTCCGGAGGTACAGGTCGGGAAGCGAGCTCGTTGGAGGGAGAACTGTGGTGCGACCCAAAACGGTCCAAAAGATGGCCGAAGCTTCCAACGAGTGGCGAACGCTCGTCCGGTGTCAGAAACCACTGGAAATGCACTTGCAGCGAAGGAAACAGGCTGAGCTCGAGGACTTCCGGTGCTCGTCCCAAGAAAACGCGAGCGGGAATGCCCCGGACTCAGTTTTCTCGTCCTGGGGTAAAAAGCGGTCCCCCGACGGTTTCTTCCCTTTGCTCCGTATTGGTCATAAGCCTTTCGATCTTCGGGTCTCGTGCTCCGAGGACTTCAACCCACACTCCTGGCATGCTCCCTGACACGTTTTCCGGAGGTACAGGTCGGGAAGCGAGCTCGTTGGAGGGAGAACTGTGGTGCGACCCAAAACGGTCCAAAAGATGGCCGAAGCTTCCAACGAGTGGCGAACGCTCGTCCGGTGTCGGAAACCACTGGAAATGCACTTGCAGCGAAGGAAACAGGCTGAGCTCGAGGACTTCCGGTGCTCGTCCCAAGAAAACGCGAGCGAGAATGCCCCGGACTCAGTTTTCTCGTCCTGGGGTAAAAAGCGGTCCCCCGACGGTTTCCTCCCTTTGCTCCGTATTGGTCATAAGTCTTTCGATCTTCGGGTCTCGTGCTCCGAGGACTTCAACCCACACTCCTGGCATGCTCCCTGACACGTTTTCCGGAGGTATAGGTCGGGAAGCGAGCTCGTTGGAGGGAGAACTGTGGTGCGACCCAAAACGGTCCAAAAGATGGCCGAAGCTTCCAACGAGTGGCGAACGCTCGTCCGGTGTCAGAAACCACTGGAAATGCACTTGCAGCGAAGGAAATGGGCTGAGCTCGAGGACTTCCGGTGCTCGTCCCAAGAAAACGCGAGCGGGAATGCCCCGGACTCAGTTTTCTCGTCCTGGGGAAAAAAGCGGTCCCCCGACGGTTTCTTCCCTTTGCTCCGTATTGGTCATAAGTCTTTCGATCTTCGGGTCTCGTGCTCCGAGGACTTCAACCCACACTCCTGGCATGCTCCCTGACACGTTTTCTGGAGGTATAGGTCGGGAAGCGAGCTCGTTGGAGGGAGAACTGTGGTGCGACCCAAAACGGTCCAAAAGATGGCCGAAGCTTCCAACGAGTGGCGAACGCTCGTCCGGTGTCGGAAACCACTGGAAATGCACTTGCAGCGAAGGAAACGGGCTGAGCTCGAGGACTTCCGGTGCTCGTCCCAAGAAAACGCGAGCGGGAATGCCCCGGACTCAGTTTTCTCGTCCTGGGGTAAAAAGCGGTCCCCCGACGGTTTCTTCCCTTTGCTCTGTATTGGTCATAAGTCTTTCGATCTTCGGGTCTCGTGCTCCGAGGACTTCAACCCACACTCCTGGCATGCTCCCTGACACGTTTTCCGGAGGTACAATTCGGGAAGCGAGCTCGTTGGAGGGAGAACTGTGGTGCGACCCAAAACGGTCCAAAAGATGGCCGAAGCTTCCAACGAGTGGCGAACGCTCGTCCGGTGTCGGAAACCACTGGAAATGCACTTGCAGCGAAGGAAACGGGCTGAGCTCGAGGACTTCCGGTGCTCGTCCCAAGAAAACGCGAGCGGGAATGCCCCGGACTCAGTTTTCTCGTCCTGGGGTAAAAAGCGGTCCCCCGACGGTTTCTTCCCTTTGCTCCGTATTGGTCATAAGTCTTTCGATCTTCGGGTCTCGTGCTCCGGGGACTTCAACCCACACTCCTGGCATGCTCCCTGACACGTTTTCCGGAGGTATAGGTCGGGAAGCGAGCTCGTTGGAGGGAGAACTGTGGTGCGACCCAAAACGGTCCAAAAGATGACCGAAGCTTCCAACGAGTGGCGAACGCTCGTCCGGTGTCGGAAACCACTGGAAATGCACTTGCAGCGAAGGAAACGGGCTGAGCTCGAGGACTTCCGGTGCTCGTCCCAAGAAAACGCGAGCGGGAATGCCCCGGACTCAGTTTTCTCGTCCTGGGGTAAAAAGCGGTCCCCCGACGGTTTCTTCCCTTTGCTCCGTATTGGTCATAAGTCTTTCGATCTTCGGGTCTCGTGCTCCGAGGACTTCAACCCACACTCCTGGCATGCTCCCTGACACGTTTTCCGGAGGTATAGGTCGGGAAGCGAGCTCGTTGGAGGGAGAACTGTGGTGCGACCCAAAACGGTCCAAAAGATGACCGAAGCTTCCAACGAGTGGCGAACGCTCGTCCGGTGTCGGAAACCACTGGAAATGCACTTGCAGCGAAGGAAACGGGCTGAGCTCGAGGACTTCCGGTGCTCGTCCCAAGAAAACGCGAGCGGGAATGCCCCGGACTCAGTTTTCTCGTCCTGGGGTAAAAAGCGGTCCCCCGACGGTTTCTTCCCTTTGCTCCGTATTGGTCATAAGTCTTTCGATCTTCGGGTCTCGTGCTCCGAGGACTTCAACCCACACTCCTGGCATGCTCCCTGACACGTTTTCCGGAGGTATAGGTCGGGAAGCGAGCTCGTTGGAGGGAGAACTGTGGTGCGACCCAAAACGGTCCAAAAGATGACCGAAGCTTCCAACGAGTGGCGAACGCTCGTCCGGTGTCGGAAACCACTGGAAATGCACTTGCAGCGAAGGAAACGGGCTGAGCTCGAGGACTTCCGGTGCTCGTCCCAAGAAAACGCGAGCGGGAATGCCCCGGACTCAGTTTTCTCGTCCTGGGGTAAAAAGCGGTCCCCCGACGGTTTCTTCCCTTTGCTCCGTATTGGTCATAAGTCTTTCGATCTTCGGGTCTCGTGCTCCGAGGACTTCAACCCACACTCCTGGCATGCTCCCTGACACGTTTTCCGGAGGTATAGGTCGGGAAGCGAGCTCGTTGGAGGGAAAACTGTGGTGCGACCCAAAACGGTCCAAAAGATGGCCGAAGCTTTCAACGAGTGGCGAACGCTCGTCCGGTGTCAGAAACATCTGGAAATGCACTTGCAGCGAAGGAAACGAGCTGAGCTCGAGGACTTCCGGTGCTCCCAAGAAAACGCGAGCGGGAATGCCCCGGACTCAGTTTTCTCGTCCTGGGGTAAAAAGCGGTCCCCCGACGGTTTCTTCCCTTTGCTCCGTATTGGTCATAAGTCTTTCGATCTTCGGGTCTCGTGCTCCGAGGACTTCAACCCACACTCCTGGCATGCTCCCTGACACGTTTTTCGGAGGTATAGGTCGGGAAGCGAGCTCGTTGGAGGGAGAACTGTGGTGCGACCCAAAACGGTCCAAAAGATGGCCGAAGCTTCCAACGAGTGGCGAACGCTCGTCCGGTGTCAGAAACCACTGGAAATGCACTTGCAGCGAAGGAAACGGGCTGAGCTCGAGGACTTCCGGTGCTCGTCCCAAGAAAACGCGAGCGGGAATGCCCCGGACTCAGTTTTCTCGTCCTGGGGTAAAAAGCGGTCCCCCGACGGTTTCTTCCCTTTGCTCCGTATTGGTCATAAGTCTTTCGATCTTCGGGTCTCGTGCTCCGAGGACTTCAACCCACACTCCTGGCATGCTCCCTGACACGTTTTCCGGAGGTATAGGTCGGGAAGCGAGCTCGTTGGAGGGAGAACTGTGGTGCGACCCAAAACGGTCCAAAAGATGGCCGAAGCTTCCAACGAGTGGCGAACGCTCGTCCGGTGTCGGAAACCACTGGAAATGCACTTGCAGCGAAGGAAACGGGCTGAGCTCGAGGACTTCCGGTGCTCGTCCCAAGAAAACGCGAGCGGGAATGCCCCGACTCAGTTTTCTCGTCCTGGGGTAAAAAGCGGTCCCCCGACGGTTTCTTCCTTTTGCTCCGTATTGGTCATAAGTCTTTCGATCTTTGGGTCTCGTGCTCCGAGGACTTCAACCCACACTCCTGGCATGCTCCCTGACACGTTTTCCGGAGGTATAGGTCGGGAAGCGAGCTCGTTGGAGGGAGAACTGTGGTGCGACCCAAAACGGTCAAAAAGATGGCCGAAGCTTCCAACGAGTGGCGAACGCTCGTCCGGTGTCAGAAACCACTGGAAATGCACTTGCAGCGAAGGAAACGAGCTGAGCTCGAGGACTTCCGGTGCTCCCAAGAAAACGCGAGCGGGAATGCCCCGGACTCAGTTTTCTCGTCCTGGGGTAAAAAGCGGTCCCCCGACGGTTTCTTCCCTTTGCTCCGTATTGGTCATAAGTCTTTCGATCTTCGGGTCTCGTGCTCCGAGGACTTCAACCCACACTCCTGGCATGCTCCCTGACACGTTTTTCGGAGGTATAGGTCGGGAAGCGAGCTCGTTGGAGGGAGAACTGTGGTGCGACCCAAAACGGTCCAAAAGATGGCCGAAGCTTCCAACGAGTGGCGAACGCTCGTCCGGTGTCAGAAACCACTGGAAATGCACTTGCAGCGAAGGAAACGGGCTGAGCTCGAGGACTTCCGGTGCTCGTCCCAAGAAAACGCGAGCGGGAATGCCCCGGACTCAGTTTTCTCGTCCTGGGGTAAAAAGCGGTCCCCCGACGGTTTCTTCCCTTTGCTCCGTATTGGTCATAAGTCTTTCGATCTTCGGGTCTCGTGCTCCGAGGACTTCAACCCACACTCCTGGCATGCTCCCTGACACGTTTTCCGGAGGTATAGGTCGGGAAGCGAGCTCGTTGGAGGGAGAACTGTGGTGCGACCCAAAACGGTCCAAAAGATGGCCGAAGCTTCCAACGAGTGGCGAACGCTCGTCCGGTGTCGGAAACCACTGGAAATGCACTTGCAGCGAAGGAAACGGGCTGAGCTCGAGGACTTCCGGTGCTCGTCCCAAGAAAACGCGAGCGGGAATGCCCCGACTCAGTTTTCTCGTCCTGGGGTAAAAAGCGGTCCCCCGACGGTTTCTTCCTTTTGCTCCGTATTGGTCATAAGTCTTTCGATCTTTGGGTCTCGTGCTCCGAGGACTTCAACCCACACTCCTGGCATGCTCCCTGACACGTTTTCCGGAGGTATAGGTCGGGAAGCGAGCTCGTTGGAGGGAGAACTGTGGTGCGACCCAAAACGGTCCAAAAGATGGCCGAAGCTTCCAACGAGTGGCGAACGCTCGTCCGGTGTCAGAAACCACTGGAAATGCACTTGCAGCGAAGGAAACGGGCTGAGCTCGAGGACTTCCGGTGCTCGTCCCAAGAAAACGCGAGCGGGAATGCCCCGGACTCAGTTTTCTCGTCCTGGGGTAAAAAGCGGTCCCCCGACGGTTTCTTCCCTTTGCTCCGTATTGGTCATAAGTCTTTCGATCTTCGGGTCTCGTGCTTCGAGGACTTCAACCCACACTCCTGGCATGCTCCCTGACACGTTTTCCGGAGGTATAGGTCGGGAAGCGAGCTCGTTGGAGGGAGAACTGTGGTGCGACCCAAAACGGTCCAAAAGATGGCCGAAGCTTCCAACGAGTGGCGAACGCTCGTCCGGTGTCGGAAACCACTGGAAATGCACTTGCAGCGAAGGAAACGGGCTGAGCTCGAGGACTTCCGGTGCTCGTCCCAAGAAAACGCGAGCGGGAATGCCCCGGACTCAGTTTTCTCGTCCTGGGGTAAAAAGCGGTCCCCCGACGGTTTCTTCCCTTTGCTCCGTATTGGTCATAAGTCTTTCGATCTTCGGGTCTCGTGCTCCGAGGACTTCAACCCACACTCCTGGCATGCTCCCTGACACGTTTTCCGGAGGTATAGGTCGGGAAGCGAGCTCGTTGGAGGGAGAACTGTGGTGCGACCCAAAACGGTCCAAAAGATGGCCGAAGCTTCCAACGAGTGGCGAACGCTCGTCCGGTGTCAGAAACCACTGGAAATGCACTTGCAGCGAAGGAAACGGGCTGAGCTCGAGGACTTCCGGTGCTCGTCCCAAGAAAACGCGAGCGAGAATGCCCCGGACTCAGTTTTCTCGTCCTGGGGTAAAAAGCGGTCCCCCGACGGTTTCCTCCCTTTGCTCCGTATTGGTCATAAGTCTTTCGATCTTCGGGTCTCGTGCTCCGAGGACTTCAACCCACACTCCTGGCATGCTCCCTGACACGTTTTCCGGAGGTATAGGTCGGGAAGCGAGCTCGTTGGAGGGAGAACTGTGGTGCGACCCAAAACGGTCCAAAAGATGGCCGAAGCTTCCAACGAGTGGCGAACGCTCGTCCGGTGTCAGAAACCACTGGAAATGCACTTGCAGCGAAGGAAACGGGCTGAGCTCGAGGACTTCCGGTGCTCGTCCCAAGAAAACGCGAGCGGGAATGCCCCGGACTCAGTTTTCTCGTCCTGGGGAAAAAAGCGGTCCCCCGACGGTTTCTTCCCTTTGCTCCGTATTGGTCATAAGTCTTTCGATCTTCGGGTCTCGTGCTCCGAGGACTTCAACCCACACTCCTGGCATGCTCCCTGACACGTTTTCCGGAGGTTTAGGTCGGGAAGCGAGCTCGTTGGAGGGAGAACTGTGGTGCGACCCAAAACGGTCCAAAAGATGGCCGAAGCTTCCAACGAGTGGCGAACGCTCGTCCGGTGTCAGAAACCACTGGAAATGCACTTGCAGCGAAGGAAACGGGCTGAGCTCGAGGACTTCCGGTGCTCGTCCCAAGAAAACGCGAGCGGGAATGCCCCGGACTCAGTTTTCTCGTCCTGGGGTAAAAAGCGGTCAACCGACGGTTTCTTCCCTTTGCTCCGTATTGGTCATAAGTCTTTCGATCTTCGGGTCTCGTGCTCCGAGGACTTCAACCCACACTCCTGGCATGCTCCCTGACACGTTTTCCGGAGGTATAGGTCGGGAAGCGAGCTCGTTGGAGGGAGAACTGTGGTGCGACCCAAAACGGTCCAAAAGATGGCCGAAGCTTCCAACGAGTGGCGAACGCTCGTCCGGTGTCAGAAACCACTTGAAATGCACTTGCAGCGAAGGAAACGGGCTGAGCTCGAGGACTTCCGGTGCTCTTCCCAAGAAAACGCGAGCGGGAATGCCCCGGACTCAGTTTTCTCGTCCTGGGGTAAAAAGCGGTCCCCCGACGGTTTCTTCCCTTTGCTCCGTATTGGTCATAAGTCTTTCGATCTTCGGGTCTCGTGCTCCGAGGACTTCAACCCAAACTCCTGGCATGCTCCCTGACACGTTTTCCGGAGGTATAGGTCGGGAAGCGAGCTCGTTGGAGGGAGAACTGTGGTGCGACCCAAAACGGTCCAAAAGATGGCCGAAGCTTCCAACGAGTGGCGAACGCACGTCCGGTGTCAGAAACCACTGGAAATGCACTTGCAGCGAAGGAAATGGGCTGAGCTCGAGGACTCCCAGTGCTCGTCCCAAGAAAACGCGAGCGGGAATGTCCCGGACTCAGTTTTCTCGTCCTGG
Source organism: Cucumis melo (assembly GCF_025177605.1). Classification (NCBI taxonomy): domain Eukaryota; kingdom Viridiplantae; phylum Streptophyta; class Magnoliopsida; order Cucurbitales; family Cucurbitaceae; genus Cucumis; species Cucumis melo. The sequence continues at coordinate 98,309 of NW_026123773.1, forward strand.
GGTAAAAAGCGGTCCCCCGACGGTTTCTTCCCTTTGCTCCGTATTGGTCATAAGTCTTTCGATCTTCGGGTCTCGTGCTCCGAGGACTTCAACCCACACTCCTGGCATGCTCCCTGACACGTTTTCCAGAGGTATAGGTCGGGAAGCGAGCTCGTTGGAGGGAGAACTGTGGTGCGACCCAAAACGGTCCAAAAGATGGCCGAAGCTTCCAACGAGTGGCGAACGCTCGTCCGGTGTCAGAAACCACTGGAAATGCACTTGCAGCGAAGGAAACGGGCTGAGCTCGAGGACTTCCGGTGCTCGTCCCAAGAAAACGCGAGCGGGAATGCCCCGGACTCAGTTTTCTCGTCCTGGGGTAAAAAGCGGTCCCCCGACGGTTTCTTCCCTTTGCTCCGTATTGGTCATAAGTCTTTCGATCTTCGGGTCTCGTGCTCCGAGGACTTCAACCCACACTCCTGGCATGCTCCCTGACACGTTTTCCGGAGGTATAGGTCGGGAAGCGAGCTCGTTGGAGGGAGAACTGTGGTGCGACCCAAAACGGTCCAAAAGATGGCCGAAGCTTCCAACGAGTGGCGAACGCTCGTCCGGTGTCAGAAACCACTGGAAATGCACTTGCAGCGAAGGAAACGGGCTGAGCTCGAGGACTTTCGGTGCTCGTCCCAAGAAAACGCGAGCGGGAATGCCCCGGACTCAGTTTTGTCGTCTTGGGGTAAAAAGCGGTCCCCCGACGGTTTCTTCCCTTTGCTCCGTATTGGTCATAAGTCTTTCGATCTTCGGGTCTCGTGCTCCGAGGACTTCAACCCACACTCCTGGCATGCTCCCTGACACGTTTTCCGGAGGTATAGGTCGGGAAGCGAGCTCGTTGGAGGGAGAACTGTGGTGCGACCCAAAACGGTCCAAAAGATGGCCGAAGCTTCCAACGAGTGGCGAACGCTCGTCCGGTGTCAGAAACCACTGGAAATGCACTTGCAGCGAAGGAAACGGGCTGAGCTCGAGGACTTCCGGTGCTCGTCCCAAGAAAACGCGAGCGGGAATGCCCCGGACTCAGTTTTCTCGTCTTGAGGTAAAAAACGGTGCCCCGACGGTTTCTTCCCTTTGCTCCGTATTGGTCATAAGTCTTTCGATCTTCGGGTCTCGTGCTCCGAGGACTTCAACCCACACTCCTGGCATGCTCCCTGACACGTTTTCCGGAGGTATAGGTCGGGAAGCGAGCTCGTTGGAGGGAGAACTGTGGTGCGACCCAAAACTTTCCAAAAGATGGCCGAAGCTTCCAACGAGTGGCGAACGCTCGTCCGGTGTCAGAAACCACTGGAAATGCACTTGCAGCGAAGGAAACGGGCTGAGCTCGAGGACTTCCGGTGCTCGTCCCAAGAAAACGCGAGCGGGAATGCCCCGGACTCAGTTTTGTCGTCTTGGGGTAAAAAGCGGTCCCCCGACGGTTTCTTCCCTTTGCTCCGTATTGGTCATAAGTCTTTCGATCTTCGGGTCTCGTGCTCCGAGGACTTCAACCCACACTCCTGGCATGCTCCCTGACACGTTTTCCGGAGGTATAGGTCGGGAAGCGAGCTCGTTGGAGGGAGAACTGTGGTGCGACCCAAAACGGTCCAAAAGATGGCCGAAGCTTCCAACGAGTGGCGAACGCTCGTCCGGTGTCAGAAACCACTGGAAATGCACTTGCAGCGAAGGAAACGGGCTGAGCTCGAGGACTTCCGGTGCTCGTCCCAAGAAAACGCGAGCGGGAATGCTCCGGACTCAGTTTTCTCGTCCTGGGGTAAAAAGCGGTCCCCCGACGGTTTCTTCCCTTTGCTCCGTATTGGTCATAAGTCTTTCGATCTTCGGGTCTCGTGCTCCGAGGACTTCAACCCACACTCCTGGCATGCTCCCTGACACGTTTTCCGGAGGTATAGGTTGGGAAGCGAGCTCGTTGGAGGGAGAACTGTGGTGCGACCCAAAACGGTCCAAAAGATGGCCGAAGCTTCCAACGAGTGGCGAACGCTCGTCCGGTGTCAGAAACCACTGGAAATGCACTTGCAGCGAAGGAAACGGGCTGAGCTCGAGGACTTCCGGTGCTCGTCCCAAGAAAACGCGAGCGGGAATGCCCCGGACTCAGTTTTCTCGTCCTGGGGTAAAAAGCGGTCCCCCGACGGTTTCTTCCCTTTGCTCCGTATTGGTCATAAGTCTTTCGATCTTCGGGTCTCGTGCTCCGAGGACTTCAACCCACACTCCTGGCATGCTCCCTGACACGTTTTCCGGAGGTATAGGTCGGGAAGCGAGCTCGTTGGAGGGAGAACTGTGGTGCGACCCAAAACGGTCCAAAAGATGGCCGAAGCTTCCAACGAGTGGCGAACGCTCGTCCGGTGTCAGAAACCACTGGAAATGCACTTGCAGCGAAGGAAACGGGCTGAGCTCGAGGACTTCCGGTGCTCGTCCCAAGAAAACGCGAGCGGGAATGCCCCGGACTCAGTTTTCTCGTCCTGGGGTAAAAAGCGGTCCCCCGACGGTTTCTTCCCTTTGCTCCGTATTGGTCATAAGTCTTTCGATCTTCGGGTCTCGTGCTCCGAGGACTTCAACCCACACTCCTGGCATGCTCCCTGACACGTTTTCCGGAGGTATAGGTCGGGAAGCGAGCTCGTTGGAGGGAGAACTGTGGTGCGACCCAAAACGGTCCAAAAGATGGCCGAAGCTTCCAACGAATGGCGAACGCTCGTCCGGTGACAGAAACCACTTGAAATGCACTTGCAGCGAAGGAAACGGGCTGAGCTCGAGGACTTCCGGTGCTCGTCCCAAGAAAACGCGAGCGGGAATGCCCCGGACTCAGTTTTCTCGTCCTGGGGTAAAAAGCGGTCCCCCGACGGTTTCTTCCCTTTGCTCCGTATTGGTCATAAGTCTTTCGATCTTCGGGTCTCGTGCTCCGACGACTTCAACCCACACTCCTGGCATGCTCCCTGACACGTTTTACGGAGGTATAGGTCGGGAAGCGAGCTCGTTGGAGGGAGAACTGTGGTGCGACCCAAAACGGTCCAAAAGATGGCCGAAGCTTCCAACGAGTGGCGAACGCTCGTCCGGTGTCAGAAACCACTTGAAATGCACTTGCAGCGAAGGAAACGGGCTGAGCTCGAGGACTTCCGGTGCTCGTCCCAAGAAAACGCGAGCGGGAATGCCCCGGACTCAGTTTTCTCGTCCTGGGGTAAAAAGCGGTCCCCCGACGGTTTCTTCCCTTTGCTCCGTATTGGTCATAAGTCTTTCGATCTTCGGGTCTCGTGCTCCGAGGACTTCAACCCACACTCCTGGCATGCTCCCTGACACGTTTTCCGGAGGTATAGGTCGGGAAGCGAGCTCGTTGGAGGGAGAACTGTGGTGCGACCCAAAACGGTCCAAAAGATGGCCGAAGCTTCCAACGAATGGCGAACGCTCGTCCGGTGTCAGAAACCACTGGAAATGCACTTGCAGCGAAGGAAACGGGCTGAGCTCGAGGACTTCCGGTGCTCGTCCCAAGAAAACGCGAGCGGGAATGCCCCGGACTCAGTTTTCTCGTCCTGGGGTAAAAAGCGGTCCCCCGACGGTTTCTTCCCTTTGCTCCGTATTGGTCATAAGTCTTTCGATCTTCGGGTCTCGTGCTCCGAGGACTTCAACCCACACTCCTGGCATGCTCCCTGACACGTTTTCCGGAGGTATAGGTCGGGAAGCGAGCTCGTTGGAGGGAGAACTTTGGTGCGACCCAAAACGGTCCAAAAGATGGCCGAAGCTTCCAACGAGTGGCGAACGCTCGTCCGGTGTCAGAAACCACTGGAAATGCACTTGCAGCGAAGGAAACGGGCTGAGCTCGAGGACTTCCGGTGCTCGTCCCAAGAAAACGCGAGCGGGAATGCCCCGGACTCAGTTTTGTCGTCCTGGGGTAAAAAGCGGTCCCCCGACGGTTTCTTCCCTTTGCTCCGTATTGGTCATAAGTCTTTCGATCTTCGGGTCTCGTGCTCCGAGGACTTCAACCCACACTCCTGGCATGCTCCCTGACACGTTTTCCGGAGGTATAGGTCGGGAAGCGAGCTCGTTGGAGGGAGAACTGTGGTGCGACCCAAAACGGTCCAAAAGATGGCCGAAGCTTCCAACGAATGGCGAACGCTCGTCCGGTGTCAGAAACCACTGGAAATGCACTTGCAGCGAAGGAAACGGGCTGAGCTCGAGGACTTCCGGTGCTCGTCCCAAGAAAACGCGAGCGGGAATGCCCCGGACTCAGTTTTCTCGTCCTGGGGTAAAAAGCGGTCCCCCGACGGTTTCTTCCCTTTGCTCCGTATTGGTCATAAGTCTTTCGATCTTCGGGTCTCGTGCTCCGAGGACTTCAACCCACACTCCTGGCATGCTCCCTGACACGTTTTCCGGAGGTATAGGTCGGGAAGCGAGCTCGTTGGAGGGAGAACTTTGGTGCGACCCAAAACGGTCCAAAAGATGGCCGAAGCTTCCAACGAGTGGCGAACGCTCGTCCGGTGTCAGAAACCACTGGAAATGCACTTGCAGCGAAGGAAACGGGCTGAGCTCGAGGACTTCCGGTGCTCGTCCCAAGAAAACGCGAGCGGGAATGCCCCGGACTCAGTTTTCTCGTCCTGGGGTAAAAAGCGGTCCCCCGACGGTTTCTTCCCTTTGCTCCGTATTGGTCATAAGTCTTTCGATCTTCGGGTCTCGTGCTCCGAGGACTTCAACCCACACTCCTGGCATGCTCCCTGACACGTTTTACGGAGGTATAGGTCGGGAAGCGAGCTCGTTGGAGGGAGAACTGTGGTGCGACCCAAAACGGTCCAAAAGATGGCCGAAGCTTCCAACGAGTGGGGAACGCTCGTCCGGTGTCAAAAACCACTGGAAATGCACTTGCAGCGAAGGAAACGGGCTGAGCTCGAGGACTTCCGGTGCTCGTCCCAAGAAAACGCGAGCGGGAATGCCCCGGACTCAGTTTTCTCGTCCTGGGGTAAAAAGCGGTCCCCCGACGGTTTCTTCCCTTTGCTCCGTATTGGTCATAAGTCTTTCGATCTTCGGGTCTCGTGCTCCGAGGACTTCAACCCACACTCCTGGCATGCTCCCTGACACGTTTTCCGGAGGTATAGGTCGGGAAGCGAGCTCGTTGGAGGGAGAACTTTGGTGCGACCCAAAACGGTCCAAAAGATGGCCGAAGCTTCCAACGAGTGGCGAACGCTCGTCCGGTGTCAGAAACCACTGGAAATGCACTTGCAGCGAAGGAAACGGGCTGAGCTCGAGGACTTCCGGTGCTCGTCCCAAGAAAACGCGAGCGGGAATGCCCCGGACTCAGTTTTGTCGTCCTGGGGTAAAAAGCGGTCCCCCGACGGTTTCTTCCCTTTGCTCCGTATTGGTCATAAGTCTTTCGATCTTCGGGTCTCGTGCTCCGAGGACTTCAACCCACACTCCTGGCATGCTCCCTGACACGTTTTCCGGAGGTATAGGTCGGGAAGCGAGCTCGTTGGAGGGAGAACTGTGGTGCGACCCAAAACGGTCCAAAAGATGGCCGAAGCTTCCAACGAATGGCGAACGCTCGTCCGGTGTCAGAAACCACTGGAAATGCACTTGCAGCGAAGGAAACGGGCTGAGCTCGAGGACTTCCGGTGCTCGTCCCAAGAAAACGCGAGCGGGAATGCCCCGGACTCAGTTTTCTCGTCCTGGGGTAAAAAGCGGTCCCCCGACGGTTTCTTCCCTTTGCTCCGTATTGGTCATAAGTCTTTCGATCTTCGGGTCTCGTGCTCCGAGGACTTCAACCCACACTCCTGGCATGCTCCCTGACACGTTTTCCGGAGGTATAGGTCGGGAAGCGAGCTCGTTGGAGGGAGAACTTTGGTGCGACCCAAAACGGTCCAAAAGATGGCCGAAGCTTCCAACGAGTGGCGAACGCTCGTCCGGTGTCAGAAACCACTGGAAATGCACTTGCAGCGAAGGAAACGGGCTGAGCTCGAGGACTTCCGGTGCTCGTCCCAAGAAAACGCGAGCGGGAATGCCCCGGACTCAGTTTTCTCGTCCTGGGGTAAAAAGCGGTCCCCCGACGGTTTCTTCCCTTTGCTCCGTATTGGTCATAAGTCTTTCGATCTTCGGGTCTCGTGCTCCGAGGACTTCAACCCACACTCCTGGCATGCTCCCTGACACGTTTTACGGAGGTATAGGTCGGGAAGCGAGCTCGTTGGAGGGAGAACTGTGGTGCGACCCAAAACGGTCCAAAAGATGGCCGAAGCTTCCAACGAGTGGGGAACGCTCGTCCGGTGTCAAAAACCACTGGAAATGCACTTGCAGCGAAGGAAACGGGCTGAGCTCGAGGACTTCCGGTGCTCGTCCCAAGAAAACGCGAGCGGGAATGCCCCGGACTCAGTTTTCTCGTCCTGGGGTAAAAAGCGGTCCCCCGACGGTTTCTTCCCTTTGCTCCGTATTGGTCATAAGTCTTTCGATCTTCGGGTCTCGTGCTCCGAGGACTTCAACCCACACTCCTGGCATGCTCCCTGACACGTTTTCCGGAGGTATAGGTCGGGAAGCGAGCTCGTTGGAGGGAGAACTGTGGTGCGACCCAAAACGGTCCAAAAGATGGCCGAAGCTTCCAACGAGTGGCGAACGCTCGTCCGGTGTCAGAAACCACTGGAAATGCACTTGCAGCGAAGGAAACGGGCTGAGCTCGAGGACTTCCGTTGCTCGTCCCAAGAAAACGCGAGCGGGAATGCCCCGGACTCAGTTTTCTCGTCCTGGGGTAAAAAGCGGTCCCCCGACGGTTTCTTCCCTTTGCTCCGTATTGGTCATAAGTCTTTCGATCTTCGGGTCTCGTGCTCCGAGGACTTCAACCCACACTCCTGGCATGCTTCCGGACACGTTTTCCGGAGGTATAGGTCGGGAAGCGAGCTCGTTGGAGGGAGAACTGTGGTGCGACCCAAAACGGTCCAAAAGATGGCCGAAGCTTCCAACGAGTGGCGAACGCTCGTCCGGTGTCAGAAACCACTGGAAATGCACTTGCAGCGAAGGAAACGGGCTGAGCTCGAGGACTTCCGGTGCTCGTCCCAAGAAAACGCGAGCGGGAATGCCCCGGACTCAGTTTTCTCGTCCTGGGGTAAAAAGCGGTCCCCCGACGGTTTCTTCCCTTTGCTCCGTATTGGTCATAAGTCTTTCGATCTTCGGGTCTCGTGCTCCGAGGACTTCAACCCAAACTCCTGGCATGCTCCCTGACACGTTTTCCAGAGGTATAGGTCGGGAAGCGAGCTCGTTGGAGGGAGAACTGTGGTGCGACCCAAAACGGTCCAAAAGATGGCCGAAGCTTCCAACGAGTGGCGAACGCTCGTCCGGTGTCAGAAACCACTGGAAATGCACTTGCAGCGAAGGAAACGGGCTGAGCTGGAGGACTCCCGGTGCTCGTCCCAAGAAAACGCGAGCGGGAATGCCCCGGACTCAGTTTTGTCGTCCTGGGGTAAAAAGCGGTCCCCCGACGGTTTCTTCCCTTTGCTCCGTATTGGTCATAAGTCTTTCGATCTTCGGGTCTCGTGCTCCGAGGACTTCAACCCACACTCCTGGCATGCTCCCTGACACGTTTTCCGGAGGTATAGGTCGGGAAGCGAGCTCGTTGGAGGGAGAACTGTGGTGCGACCCAAAACGGTCCAAAAGATGGCCGAAGCTTCCAACGAGTGGCGAACGCTCGTCCGGTGTCAGAAACCACTGGAAATGCACTTGCAGCGAAGGAAACGGGCTGAGCTCGAGGACTTCCGGTGCTCGTCCCAAGAAAACGCGAGCGGGAATGCCCCGGACTCAGTTTTCTCGTCCTGGGGTAAAAAGCGGTCCGCCGACGGTTTCTTCCCTTTGCTCCGTATTGGTCATAAGTCTTTCGATCTTCGGGTCTCGTGCTCCGAGGACTTCAACCCAAACTCCTGGCATGCTCCCTGACACGTTTTCCGGAGGTATAGGTCGGGAAGCGAGCTCGTTGGAGGGAGAACTGTGGTGCGACCCAAAACGGTCCAAAAGATGGCCGAAGCTTCCAACGAGTGGCGAACGCTCGTCCGGTGTCAGAAACCACTGGAAATGCACTTGCAGCGAAGGAAACGGGCTGAGCTGGAGGACTCCCGGTGCTCGTCCCAAGAAAACGCGAGCGGGAATGCCCCGGACTCAGTTTTGTCGTCCTGGGGTAAAAAGCGGTCCCCCGACGGTTTCTTCCCTTTGCTCCGTATTGGTCATAAGTCTTTCGATCTTCGGGTCTCGTGCTCCGAGGACTTCAACCCACACTCCTGGCATGCTCCCTGACACGTTTTCCGGAGGTATAGGTCGGGAAGCGAGCTCGTTGGAGGGAGAACTGTGGTGCGACCCAAAACGGTCCAAAAGATGGCCGAAGCTTCCAACGAGTGGCGAACGCTCGTCCGGTGTCAGAAACCACTGGAAATGCACTTGCAGCGAAGGAAACGGGCTGAGCTCGAGGACTTCCGGTGCTCGTCCCAAGAAAACGCGAGCGGGAATGCCCCGGACTCAGTTTTCTCGTCCTGGGGTAAAAAGCGGTCCGCCGACGGTTTCTTCCCTTTGCTCCGTATTGGTCATAAGTCTTTCGATCTTCGGGTCTCGTGCTCCGAGGACTTCAACCCACACTCCTGGCATGCTCCCTGACACGTTTTCCGGAGGTATAGGTCGGGAAGCGAGCTCGTTGGAGGGAGAACTTTGGTGCGACCCAAAACGGTCCAAAAGATGGCCGAAGCTTCCAACGAGTGGCGAACGCTCGTCCGGTGTCAGAAACCACTGGAAATGCACTTGCAGCGAAGGAAACGGGCTGAGCTCGAGGACTTCCGGTGCTCGTCCCAAGAAAACGCGAGCGGGAATGCCCCGGACTCAGTTTTCTCGTCCTGGGGTAAAAAGCGGTCCCCCGACGGTTTCTTCCCTTTGCTCCGTATTGGTCATAAGTCTTTCGATCTTTCGGTCTCGTGCTCCGAGGACTTCAACCCACACTCCTGGCATGCTCCCTGACACGTTTTACGGAGGTATAGGTCGGGAAGCGAGCTCGTTGGAGGGAGAACTGTGGTGCGACCCAAAACGGTCCAAAAGATGGCCGAAGCTTCCAACGAGTGGGGAACGCTCGTCCGGTGTCAAAAACCACTGGAAATGCACTTGCAGCGAAGGAAACGGGCTGAGCTCGAGGACTTCCGGTGCTCGTCCCAAGAAAACGCGAGCGGGAATGCCCCGGACTCAGTTTTCTCGTCCTGGGGTAAAAAGCGGTCCCCCGACGGTTTCTTCCCTTTGCTCCGTATTGGTCATAAGTCTTTCGATCTTCGGGTCTCGTGCTCCGAGGACTTCAACCCACACTCCTGGCATGCTCCCTGACACGTTTTCCGGAGGTATAGGTCGGGAAGCGAGCTCGTTGGAGGGAGAACTGTGGTGCGACCCAAAACGGTCCAAAAGATGGCCGAAGCTTCCAACGAGTGGCGAACGCTCGTCCGGTGTCAGAAACCACTGGAAATGCACTTGCAGCGAAGGAAACGGGCTGAGCTCGAGGACTTCCGTTGCTCGTCCCAAGAAAACGCGAGCGGGAATGCCCCGGACTCAGTTTTCTCGTCCTGGGGTAAAAAGCGGTCCCCCGACGGTTTCTTCCCTTTGCTCCGTATTGGTCATAAGTCTTTCGATCTTCGGGTCTCGTGCTCCGAGGACTTCAACCCACACTCCTGGCATGCTTCCGGACACGTTTTCCGGAGGTATAGGTCGGGAAGCGAGCTCGTTGGAGGGAGAACTGTGGTGCGACCCAAAACGGTCCAAAAGATGGCCGAAGCTTCCAACGAGTGGCGAACGCTCGTCCGGTGTCAGAAACCACTGGAAATGCACTTGCAGCGAAGGAAACGGGCTGAGCTCGAGGACTTCCGGTGCTCGTCCCAAGAAAACGCGAGCGGGAATGCCCCGGACTCAGTTTTCTCGTCCTGGGGTAAAAAGCGGTCCCCCGACGGTTTCTTCCCTTTGCTCCGTATTGGTCATAAGTCTTTCGATCTTCGGGTCTCGTGCTCCGAGGACTTCAACCCAAACTCCTGGCATGCTCCCTGACACGTTTTCCAGCGGTATAGGTCGGGAAGCGAGCTCGTTGGAGGGAGAACTGTGGTGCGACCCAAAACGGTCCAAAAGATGGCCGAAGCTTCCAACGAGTGGCGAACGCTCGTCCGGTGTCAGAAACCACTGGAAATGCACTTGCAGCGAAGGAAACGGGCTGAGCTGGAGGACTCCCGGTGCTCGTCCCAAGAAAACGCGAGCGGGAATGCCCCGGACTCAGTTTTGTCGTCCTGGGGTAAAAAGCGGTCCCCCGACGGTTTCTTCCCTTTGCTCCGTATTGGTCATAAGTCTTTCGATCTTCGGGTCTCGTGCTCCGAGGACTTCAACCCACACTCCTGGCATGCTCCCTGACACGTTTTCCGGAGGTATAGGTCGGGAAGCGAGCTCGTTGGAGGGAGAACTGTGGTGCGACCCAAAACGGTCCAAAAGATGGCCGAAGCTTCCAACGAGTGGCGAACGCTCGTCCGGTGTCAGAAACCACTGGAAATGCACTTGCAGCGAAGGAAACGGGCTGAGCTCGAGGACTTCCGGTGCTCGTCCCAAGAAAACGCGAGCGGGAATGCCCCGGACTCAGTTTTCTCGTCCTGGGGTAAAAAGCGGTCCGCCGACGGTTTCTTCCCTTTGCTCCGTATTGGTCATAAGTCTTTCGATCTTCGGGTCTCGTGCTCCGAGGACTTCAACCCAAACTCCTGGCATGCTCCCTGACACGTTTTCCGGAGGTATAGGTCGGGAAGCGAGCTCGTTGGAGGGAGAACTGTGGTGCGACCCAAAACGGTCCAAAAGATGGCCGAAGCTTCCAACGAGTGGCGAACGCTCGTCCGGTGTCAGAAACCACTGGAAATGCACTTGCAGCGAAGGAAACGGGCTGAGCTGGAGGACTCCCGGTGCTCGTCCCAAGAAAACGCGAGCGGGAATGCCCCGGACTCAGTTTTGTCGTCCTGGGGTAAAAAGCGGTCCCCCGACGGTTTCTTCCCTTTGCTCCGTATTGGTCATAAGTCTTTCGATCTTCGGGTCTCGTGCTCCGAGGACTTCAACCCACACTCCTGGCATGCTCCCTGACACGTTTTCCGGAGGTATAGGTCGGGAAGCGAGCTCGTTGGAGGGAGAACTGTGGTGCGACCCAAAACGGTCCAAAAGATGGCCGAAGCTTCCAACGAGTGGCGAACGCTCGTCCGGTGTCAGAAACCACTGGAAATGCACTTGCAGCGAAGGAAACGGGCTGAGCTCGAGGACTTCCGGTGCTCGTCCCAAGAAAACGCGAGCGGGAATGCCCCGGACTCAGTTTTCTCGTCCTGGGGTAAAAAGCGGTCCGCCGACGGTTTCTTCCCTTTGCTCCGTATTGGTCATAAGTCTTTCGATCTTCGGGTCTCGTGCTCCGAGGACTTCAACCCAAACTCCTGGCATGCTCCCTGACACGTTTTCCGGAGGTATAGGTCGGGAAGCGAGCTCGTTGGAGGGAGAACTGTGGTGCGACCCAAAACGGTCCAAAAGATGGCCGAAGCTTCCAACGAGTGGCGAACGCTCGTCCGGTGTCAGAAACCACTGGAAATGCACTTGCAGCGAAGGAAACGGGCTGAGCTGGAGGACTCCCGGTGCTCGTCCCAAGAAAACGCGAGCGGGAATGCCCCGGACTCAGTTTTGTCGTCCTGGGGTAAAAAGCGGTCCCCCGACGGTTTCTTCCCTTTGCTCCGTATTGGTCATAAGTCTTTCGATCTTCGGGTCTCGTGCTCCGAGGACTTCAACCCACACTCCTGGCATGCTCCCTGACACGTTTTCCGGAGGTATAGGTCGGGAAGCGAGCTCGTTGGAGGGAGAACTGTGGTGCGACCCAAAACGGTCCAAAAGATGGCCGAAGCTTCCAACGAGTGGCGAACGCTCGTCCGGTGTCAGAAACCACTGGAAATGCACTTGCAGCGAAGGAAACGGGCTGAGCTCGAGGACTTCCGGTGCTCGTCCCAAGAAAACGCGAGCGGGAATGCCCCGGACTCAGTTTTCTCGTCCTGGGGTAAAAAGCGGTCCGCCGACGGTTTCTTCCCTTTGCTCCGTATTGGTCATAAGTCTTTCGATCTTCGGGTCTCGTGCTCCGAGGACTTCAACCCAAACTCCTGGCATGCTCCCTGACACGTTTTCCGGAGGTATAGGTCGGGAAGCGAGCTCGTTGGAGGGAGAACTGTGGTGCGACCCAAAACGGTCCAAAAGATGGCCGAAGCTTCCAACGAGTGGCGAACGCTCGTCCGGTGTCAGAAACCACTGGAAATGCACTTGCAGCGAAGGAAACGGGCTGAGCTGGAGGACTCCCGGTGCTCGTCCCAAGAAAACGCGAGCGGGAATGCCCCGGACTCAGTTTTGTCGTCCTGGGGTAAAAAGCGGTCCCCCGACGGTTTCTTCCCTTTGCTCCGTATTGGTCATAAGTCTTTCGATCTTCGGGTCTCGTGCTCCGAGGACTTCAACCCACACTCCTGGCATGCTCCCTGACACGTTTTCCGGAGGTATAGGTCGGGAAGCGAGCTCGTTGGAGGGAGAACTGTGGTGCGACCCAAAACGGTCCAAAAGATGGCCGAAGCTTCCAACGAGTGGCGAACGCTCGTCCGGTGTCAGAAACCACTGGAAATGCACTTGCAGCGAAGGAAACGGGCTGAGCTCGAGGACTTCCGGTGCTCGTCCCAAGAAAACGCGAGCGGGAATGCCCCGGACTCAGTTTTCTCGTCCTGGGGTAAAAAGCGGTCCCCCGACGGTTTCTTCCCTTTGCTCCGTATTGGTCATAAGTCTTTCGATCTTCGGGTCTCGTGCTCCGAGGACTTCAACCCAAACTCCTGGCATGCTCCCTGACACGTTTTCCGGAGGTATAGGTCGGGAAGCGAGCTCGTTGGAGGGAGAACTGTGGTGCGACCCAAAACGGTCCAAAAGATAGCCGAAGCTTCCAACGAGTGGCGAACGCTCGTCCGGTGTCAGAAACCACTGGAAATGCACTTGCAGCGAAGGAAACGGGCTGAGCTGGAGGACTCCCGGTGCTCGTCCCAAGAAAACGCGAGCGGGAATGCCCCGGACTCAGTTTTCTCGTCCTGGGGTAAAAAGCGGTCCCCCGACGGTTTCTTCCCTTTGCTCCGTATTGGTCATAAGTCTTTCGATCTTCGGGTCTCGTGCTCCGAGGACTTCAACCCACACTCCTGGCATGCTCCCTGACACGTTTTCCGGAGGTATAGGTCGGGAAGCGAGCTCGTTGGAGGGAGAACTGTGGTGCGACCCAAAACGGTCCAAAAGATGGCCGAAGCTTCCAACGAGTGGCGAACGCTCGTCCGGTGTCAGAAACCACTGGAAATGCACTTGCAGCGAAGGAAACGGGCTGAGCTCGAGGACTTCCGGTGCTCGTCCCAAGAAAACGCGAGCGGGAATGCACCGGACTCAGTTTTCTCGTCCTGGGGTAAAAAGCGGTCCCCCGACGGTTTCTTCCCTTTGCTCCGTATTGGTCATAAGTCTTTCGATCTTCGGGTCTCGTGCTCCGAGGACTTCAACCCAAACTCCTGGCATGCTCCCTGACAAGTTTTTCGGAGGTATAGGTCGGGAAGCGAGCTCGTTGGAGGGAGAACTGTGGTGCGACCCAAAACGGTCCAAAAGATGGCCGAAGCTTCCAACGAGTGGCGAACGCTCGTCCGGTGTCAGAAACCACTGGAAATGCACTTGCAGCGAAGGAAACGGGCTGAGCTCGAGGACTTCCGGTGCTCGTCCCAAGAAAACGCGAGCGGGAATGCCCCGGACTCAGTTTTCTCGTCCTGGGGTAAAAAGCGGTCCCCCGACGGTTTCTTCCCTTTGCTCCGTATTGGTCATAAGTCTTTCGATCTTCGGGTCTCGTGCTCCGAGGACTTCAACCCAAACTCCTGGCATGCTCCCTGACACGTTTTCCGGAGGTATAGGTCGGGAAGCGAGCTCGTTGGAGGGAGAACTGTGGTGCGACCCAAAACGGTCCAAAAGATGGCCGAAGCTTCCAACGAGTGGCGAACGCTCGTCCGGTGTCAGAAACCACTGGAAATGCACTTGCAGCGAAGGAAACGGGCTGAGCTGGAGGACTCCCGGTGCTCGTCCCAAGAAAACGCGAGCGGGAATGCCCCGGACTCAGTTTTGTCGTCCTGGGGTAAAAAGCGGTCCCCCGACGGTTTCTTCCCTTTGCTCCGTATTGGTCATAAGTCTTTCGATCTTCGGGTCTCGTGCTCCGAGGACTTCAACCCACACTCCTGGCATGCTCCCTGACACGTTTTCCGGAGGTATAGGTCGGGAAGCGAGCTCGTTGGAGGGAGAACTGTGGTGCGACCCAAAACGGTCCAAAAGATGGCCGAAGCTTCCAACGAGTGGCGAACGCTCGTCCGGTGTCAGAAACCACTGGAAATGCACTTGCAGCGAAGGAAACGGGCTGAGCTCGAGGACTTCCGGTGCTCGTCCCAAGAAAACGCGAGCGGGAATGCCCCGGACTCAGTTTTCTCGTCTTGGGGTAAAAAGCGGTCCCCCGACGGTTTCTTCCCTTTGCTCCGTATTGGTCATAAGTCTTTCGATCTTCGGGTCTCGTGCTCCGAGGACTTCAACCCACACTCCTGGCATGCTCCCTGACACGTTTTCCGGAGGTATAGGTCGGGAAGCGAGCTCGTTGGAGGGAGAACTGTGGTGCGACCCAAAACGGTCCAAAAGATGGCCGAAGCTTCCAACGAGTGGCGAACGCTCGTCCGGTGTCAGAAACCACTTGAAATGCACTTGCAGCGAAGGAAACGGGCTGAGCTCGAGGACTTCCGGTGCTCGTCCCAAGAAAACGCGAGCGGGAATGCCCCGGACTCAGTTTTCTCGTCCTGGGGTAAAAAGCGGTCCCCCGACGGTTTCTTCCCTTTGCTCCGTATTGGTCATAAGTCTTTCGATCTTCGGGTCTCGTGCTCCGAGGACTTCAACCCACACTCCTGGCATGCTCCCTGACACGTTTTCCGGAGGTATAGGTCGGGAAGCGAGCTCGTTGGAGGGAGAACTGTGGTGCGACCCAAAACGGTCCAAAAGATGGCCGAAGCTTCCAACGAGTGGCGAACGCTCGTCCGGTGTCAGAAACCACTGGAAATGCACTTGCAGCGAAGGAAACGGGCTGAGCTCGAGGACTTCCGGTGCTCGTCCCAAGAAAACGCGAGCGGGAATGCCCCGGACTCAGTTTTCTCGTCATGGGGTGAAAAGCGGTCCCCCGACGGTTTCTTCCCTTTGCTCCGTATTGGTCATAAGTCTTTCGATCTTCGGGTCTCGTGCTCCGAGGACTTCAACCCACACTCCTGGCATGCTCCCTGACACGTTTTCCGGAGGTATAGGTCGGGAAGCGAGCTCGTTGGAGGGAGAACTGTGGTGCGACCCAAAACGGTCCAAAAGATGGCCGAAGCTTCCAACGAGTGGCGAACGCTCGTCCGGTGTCAGAAACCACTGGAAATGCACTTGCAGCGAAGGAAACGGGCTGAGCTCGAGGACTTCCGGTGCTCGTCCCAAGAAAACGCGAGCGGGAATGCCCCGGACTCAGTTTTCTCGTCCTGGGGTAAAAAGCGGTCCCCCGACGGTTTCTTCCCTTTGCTCCGTATTGGTCATAAGTCTTTCGATCTTCGGGTCTCGTGCTCCGAGGACTTCAACCCACACTCCTGGCATGCTCCCTGACACGTTTTCCAGAGGTATAGGTCGGGAAGCGAGCTCGTTGGAGGGAGAACTGTGGTGCGACCCAAAACGGTCCAAAAGATGGCCGAAGCTTCCAACGAGTGGCGAACGCTCGTCCGGTGTCAGAAACCACTGGAAATGCACTTGCAGCGAAGGAAACGGGCTGAGCTCGAGGACTTCCGGTGCTCGTCCCAAGAAAACGCGAGCGGGAATGCCCCGGACTCAGTTTTCTCGTCCTGGGGTAAAAAGCGGTCCCCCGACGGTTTCTTCCCTTTGCTCCGTATTGGTCATAAGTCTTTCGATCTTCGGGTCTCGTGCTCCGAGGACTTCAACCCACACTCCTGGCATGCTCCCTGACACGTTTTCCGGAGGTATAGGTCGGGAAGCGAGCTCGTTGGAGGGAGAACTGTGGTGCGACCCAAAACGGTCCAAAAGATGGCCGAAGCTTCCAACGAGTGGCGAACGCTCGTCCGGTGTCAGAAACCACTGGAAATGCACTTGCAGCGAAGGAAACGGGCTGAGCTCGAGGACTTCCGGTGCTCGTCCCAAGAAAACGCGAGCGGGAATGCCCCGGACTCAGTTTTCTCGTCCTGGGGTGAAAAGCGGTCCCCCGACGGTTTCTTCCCTTTGCTCCGTATTGGTCATAAGTCTTTCGATCTTCGGGTCTCGTGCTCCGAGGACTTCAACCCACACTCCTGGCATGCTCCCTGACACGTTTTCCGGAGGTATAGGTCGGGAAGCGAGCTCGTTGGAGGGAGAACTGTGGTGCGACCCAAAACGGTCCAAAAGATGGCCGAAGCTTCCAACGAGTGGCGAACGCTCGTCCGGTGTCAGAAACCACTGGAAATGCACTTGCAGCGAAGGAAACGGGCTGAGCTCGAGGACTTCCGGTGCTCGTCCCAAGAAAACGCGAGCGGGAATGCCCCGGACTCAGTTTTCTCGTCCTGGGGTAAAAAGCGGTCCCCCGACGGTTTCTTCCCTTTGCTCCGTATTGGTCATAAGTCTTTCGATCTTCGGGTCTCGTGCTCCGAGGACTTCAACCCACACTCCTGGCATGCTCCCTGACACGTT
The DNA here is from genome assembly GCF_025177605.1 of Cucumis melo. Lineage (NCBI taxonomy): Eukaryota > Viridiplantae > Streptophyta > Magnoliopsida > Cucurbitales > Cucurbitaceae > Cucumis > Cucumis melo. The sequence goes on from NW_026123773.1 coordinate 115,070, forward strand.
TTCCAGAGGTATAGGTCGGGAAGCGAGCTCGTTGGAGGGAGAACTGTGGTGCGACCCAAAACGGTCCAAAAGATGGCCGAAGCTTCCAACGAGTGGCGAACGCTCGTCCGGTGTCAGAAACCACTGGAAATGCACTTGCAGCGAAGGAAACGGGCTGAGCTCGAGGACTTCCGGTGCTCGTCCCAAGAAAACGCGAGCGGGAATGCCCCGGACTCAGTTTTCTCGTCCTGGGGTAAAAAGCGGTCCCCCGACGGTTTCTTCCCTTTGCTCCGTATTGGTCATAAGTCTTTCGATCTTCGGGTCTCGTGCTCCGAGGACTTCAACCCACACTCCTGGCATGCTCCCTGACACGTTTTCCGGAGGTATAGGTCGGGAAGCGAGCTCGTTGGAGGGAGAACTGTGGTGCGACCCAAAACGGTCCAAAAGATGGCCGAAGCTTCCAACGAGTGGCGAACGCTCGTCCGGTGTCAGAAACCACTGGAAATGCACTTGCAGCGAAGGAAACGGGCTGAGCTCGAGGACTTCCGGTGCTCGTCCCAAGAAAACGCGAGCGGGAATGCCCCGGACTCAGTTTTCTCGTCCTGGGGTAAAAAGCGGTCCCCCGACGGTTTCTTCCCTTTTCTCCGTATTGGTCATAAGTCTTTCGATCTTCGGGTCTCGTGCTCCGAGGACTTCAACCCACACTCCTGACATGCTCCCTGACACGTTTTCCGAAGGTATAGGTCGGGAAGCGAGCTCGTTGGAGGGAGAACTGTGGTGCGACCCAAAACGGTCCAAAAGATGGCCGAAGCTTCCAACGAGTGGCGAACGCTCGTCCGGTGTCAGAAACCACTGGAAATGCACTTGCAGCGAAGGAAACGGGCTGAGCTCGAGGACTTCCGGTGCTCGTCCCAAGAAAACGCGAGCGGGAATGCCCCGGACTCAGTTTTCTCGTCCTGGGGTGAAAAGCGGTCCCCCGACGGTTTCTTCCCTTTGCTCCGTATTGGTCATAAGTCTTTCGATCTTCGGGTCTCGTGCTCCGAGGACTTCAACCCACACTCCTGGCATGCTCCCTGACACGTTTTCCGGAGGTATAGGTCGGGAAGCGAGCTCGTTGGAGGGAGAACTGTGGTGCGACCCAAAACGGTCCAAAAGATGGCCGAAGCTTCCAACGAGTGGCGAACGCTCGTCCGGTGTCAGAAACCACTGGAAATGCACTTGCAGCGAAGGAAACGGGCTGAGCTCGAGGACTTCCGGTGCTCGTCCCAAGAAAATGCGAGCGGGAATGCCCCGGACTCAGTTTTCTCGTCCTGGGGAAAAAAGCGGTCCCCCGACGGTTTCTTCCCTTTGCTCCGTATTGGTCATAAGTCTTTTGATCTTCGGGTCTCGTGCTCCGAGGACTTCAACCCACACTCCTGGCATGCTCCCTGACACGTTTTCCAGAGGTATAGGTCGGGAAGCGAGCTCGTTGGAGGGAGAACTGTGGTGCGACCCAAAACGGTCCAAAAGATGGCCGAAGCTTCCAACGAGTGGCGAACGCTCGTCCGGTGTCAGAAACCACTGGAAATGCACTTGCAGCGAAGGAAACGGGCTGAGCTCGAGGACTTCCGGTGCTCGTCCCAAGAAAACGCGAGCGGGAATGCCCCGGACTCAGTTTTCTCGTCCTGAGGTAAAAAGCGGTCCCCCGACGGTTTCTTCCCTTTGCTCCGTATTGGTCATAAGTCTTTCGATCTTCAGGTCTCGTGCTCCGAGGACTTCAACCCACACTCCTGGCATGCTCCCTGACACGTTTTCCGGAGGTATAGGTCGGGAAGCGAGCTCGTTGGAGGGAGAACTGTGGTGCGACCCAAAACGGTCCAAAAGATGGCCGAAGCTTCCAACGAGTGGCGAACGCTCGTCCGGTGTCAGAAACCACTGGAAATGCACTTGCAGCGAAGGAAACGGGCTGAGCTCGAGGACTTCCGGTGCTCGTCCCAAGAAAACGCGAGCGGGAATGCCCCGGACTCAGTTTTCTCGTCCTGGGGTGAAAAGCGGTCCCCCGACGGTTTCTTCCCTTTGCTCCGTATTGGTCATAAGTCTTTCGATCTTCGGGTCTCGTGCTCCGAGGACTTCAACCCACACTCCTGGCATGCTCCCTGACACGTTTTCCGGAGGTATAGGTCGGGAAGCGAGCTCGTTGGAGGGAGAACTGTGGTGCGACCCAAAACGGTCCAAAAGATGGCCGAAGCTTCCAACGAGTGGCGAACGCTCGTCCGGTGTCAGAAACCACTGGAAATGCACTTGCAGCGAAGGAAACGGGCTGAGCTCGAGGACTTCCGGTGCTCGTCCCAAGAAAACGCGAGCGGGAATGCCCCGGACTCAGTTTTCTCGTCCTGGGGTAAAAAGCGGTCCCCCGACGGTTTCTTCCCTTTGCTCCGTATTGGTCATAAGTCTTTCGATCTTCGGGTCTCGTGCTCCGAGGACTTCAACCCACACTCCTGGCATGCTCCCTGACACGTTTTCCGGAGGTATAGGTCGGGAAGCGAGCTCGTTGGAGGGAGAACTGTGGTGCGACCCAAAACGGTCCAAAAGATGGCCGAAGCTTCCAACGAGTGGCGAACGCTCGTCCGGTGTCAGAAACCACTGGAAATGCACTTGCAGCGAAGGAAACGGGCTGAGCTCGAGGACTTCCGGTGCTCGTCCCAAGAAAACGCGAGCGAGAATGCCCCGGACTCAGTTTTCTCGTCCTAGGGTAAAAAGCGGTCCCCCGACGGTTTCTTCCCTTTGCTCCGTATTGGTCATAAGTCTTTCGATCTTCGGGTCTCGTGCTCCGAGGACTTCAACCCACACTCCTGGCATGCTCCCTGACACGTTTTCCGGAGGTATAGGTCGGGAAGCGAGCTCGTTGGAGGGAGAACTGTGGTGCGACCCAAAACGGTCCAAAAGATGGCCGAAGCTTCCAACGAGTGGCGAACGCTAGTCCGGTGTCAGAAACCACTGGAAATGCACTTGCAGCGAAGGAAACGGGCTGAGCTCGAGGACTTCCGGTGCTCGTCCCAGAAAAACGCGAGCGGGAATGTCCCGGACTCAGTTTTCTCGTCCTGGGGTAAAAAGCGGTCCCCCGAAGGTTTCTTCCCTTTGCTCCGTATTGGTCATAAGTCTTTCGATCTTCGGGTCTCGTGCTCCGAGGACTTCAACCCACACTCCTGGCATGCTCCCTGACACGCTTTCCGGAGGTATAGGTCGGGAAGCGAGCTCGTTGGAGGGAGAACTGTGGTGCGACCCAAAACGGTCCAAAAGATGGCCGAAGCTTCCAACGAGTGGCGAACGCTAGTCCGGTGTCAGAAACCACTGGAAATGCACTTGCAGCGAAGGAAACGGGCTGAGCTCGAGGACTTCCGGTGCTCGTCCCAAGAAAACGCGAGCGGGAATGCCCCGGACTCAGTTTTCTCGTCCTGGGGTAAAAAGCGGTCCCCCGACGGTTTCTTCCCTTTGCTCCGTATTGGTCATAAGTCTTTCGATCTTCGGGTCTCGTGCTCCGAGGACTTCAACCCACACTCCTGGCATGCTCCCTGACACGTTTTCCGGAGGTATAGGTCGGGAAGCGAGCTCGTTGGAGGGAGAACTGTGGTGCGACCCAAAACGGTCCAAAAGATGGCCGAAGCTTCCAACGAGTGGCGAACGCTCGTCCGGTGTCAGAAACCACTGGAAATGCACTTGCAGCGAAGGAAACGGGCTGAGCTCGAGGACTTCTGGTGCTCGTCCCAAGAAAACGCGAGCGGGAATGCCCCGGACTCAGTTTTCTCGTCCTGGGGTAAAAAGCGGTCCCCCGACGGTTTCTTCCCTTTGCTCCGTATTGGTCATAAGTCTTTCGATCTTCGGGTCTCGTGCTCCGAGGACTTCAACCCACACTCCTGGCATGCTCCCTGACACGTTTTCCGGAGGTATAGGTCGGGAAGCGAGCTCGTTGGAGGGAGAACTGTGGTGCGACCCAAAACGGTCCAAAAGATGGCCGAAGCTTCCAACGAGTGGCGAACGCTCGTCCGGTGTCAGAAACCACTGGAAATGCACTTGCAGCGAAGGAAACGGGCTGAGCTCGAGGACTTCCGGTGCTCGTCCCAAGAAAACGCGAGCGGGAATGCCCCGGACTCAGTTTTCTCGTCCTGGGGTAAAAAGCGGTCCCCCGACGGTTTCTTCCCTTTGCTCCGTATTGGTCATAAGTCTTTCGATCTTCGGGTCTCGTGCTCCGAGGACTTCAACCCACACTCCTGGCATGCTCCCTGACACGTTTTCCGGAGGTATAGGTCGGGAAGCGAGCTCGTTGGAGGGAGAACTGTGGTGCGACCCAAAACGGTCCAAAAGATGGCCGAAGCTTCCAATGAGTGGCGAACGCTCGTCCGGTGTCAGAAACCACTGGAAATGCACTTGCAGCGAAGGAAACGGGCTGAGCTCGAGGACTTCTGGTGCTCGTCCCAAGAAAACGCGAGCGGGAATGCCCCGGACTCAGTTTTCTCGTCCTGGGGTAAAAAGCGGTCCCCCGACGGTTTCTTCCCTTTGCTCCGTATTGGTCATAAGTCTTTCGATCTTCGGGTCTCGTGCTCCGAGGACTTCAACCCACACTCCTGGCATGCTCCCTGACACGCTTTCCGGAGGTATAGGTCGGGAAGCGAGCTCGTTGGAGGGAGAACTGTGGTGCGACCCAAAACGGTCCAAAAGATGGCCGAAGCTTCCAACGAGTGGCGAACGCTAGTCCGGTGTCAGAAACCACTGGAAATGCACTTGCAGCGAAGGAAACGGGCTGAGCTCGAGGACTTCCGGTGCTCGTCCCAAGAAAACGCGAGCGGGAATGCCCCGGACTCAGTTTTCTCGTCCTGGGGTAAAAAGCGGTCCCCCGACGGTTTCTTCCCTTTGCTCCGTATTGGTCATAAGTCTTTCGATCTTCGGGTCTCGTGCTCCGAGGACTTCAACCCACACTCCTGGCATGCTCCCTGACACGTTTTCCGGAGGTATAGGTCGGGAAGCGAGCTCGTTGGAGGGAGAACTGTGGTGCGACCCAAAACGGTCCAAAAGATGGCCGAAGCTTCCAACGAGTGGCGAACGCTCGTCCGGTGTCAGAAACCACTGGAAATGCACTTGCAGCGAAGGAAACGGGCTGAGCTCGAGGACTTCTGGTGCTCGTCCCAAGAAAACGCGAGCGGGAATGCCCCGGACTCAGTTTTCTCGTCCTGGGGTAAAAAGCGGTCCCCCGACGGTTTCTTCCCTTTGCTCCGTATTGGTCATAAGTCTTTCGATCTTCGGGTCTCGTGCTCCGAGGACTTCAACCCACACTCCTGGCATGCTCCCTGACACGTTTTCCGGAGGTATAGGTCGGGAAGCGAGCTCGTTGGAGGGAGAACTGTGGTGCGACCCAAAACGGTCCAAAAGATGGCCGAAGCTTCCAACGAGTGGCGAACGCTCGTCCGGTGTCAGAAACCACTGGAAATGCACTTGCAGCGAAGGAAACGGGCTGAGCTCGAGGACTTCCGGTGCTCGTCCCAAGAAAACGCGAGCGGGAATGCCCCGGACTCAGTTTTCTCGTCCTGGGGTAAAAAGCGGTCCCCCGACGGTTTCTTCCCTTTGCTCCGTATTGGTCATAAGTCTTTCGATCTTCGGGTCTCGTGCTCCGAGGACTTCAACCCACACTCCTGGCATGCTCCCTGACACGTTTTCCGGAGGTATAGGTCGGGAAGCGAGCTCGTTGGAGGGAGAACTGTGGTGCGACCCAAAACGGTCCAAAAGATGGCCGAAGCTTCCAACGAGTGGCGAACGCTCGTCCGGTGTCAGAAACCACTGGAAATGCACTTGCAGCGAAGGAAACGGGCTGAGCTCGAGGACTTCTGGTGCTCGTCCCAAGAAAACGCGAGCGGGAATGCCCCGGACTCAGTTTTCTCGTCCTGGGGTAAAAAGCGGTCCCCCGACGGTTTCTTCCCTTTGCTCCGTATTGGTCATAAGTCTTTCGATCTTCGGGTCTCGTGCTCCGAGGACTTCAACCCACACTCCTGGCATGCTCCCTGACACGTTTTCCGGAGGTATAGGTCGGGAAGCGAGCTCGTTGGAGGGAGAACTGTGGTGCGACCCAAAACGGTCCAAAAGATGGCCGAAGCTTCCAACGAGTGGCGAACGCTCGTCCGGTGTCAGAAACCACTGGAAATGCACTTGCAGCGAAGGAAACGGGCTGAGCTCGAGGACTTCCGGTGCTCGTCCCAAGAAAACGCGAGCGGGAATGCCCCGGACTCAGTTTTCTCGTCCTGGGGTAAAAAGCGGTCCCCCGACGGTTTCTTCCCTTTGCTCCGTATTGGTCATAAGTCTTTCGATCTTCGGGTCTCGTGCTCCGAGGACTTCAACCCACACTCCTGGCATGCTCCCTGACACGTTTTCCGGAGGTATAGGTCGGGAAGCGAGCTCGTTGGAGGGAGAACTGTGGTGCGACCCAAAACGGTCCAAAAGATGGCCGAAGCTTCCAACGAGTGGCGAACGCTCGTCCGGTGTCAGAAACCACTGGAAATGCACTTGCAGCGAAGGAAACGGGCTGAGCTCGAGGACTTCCGGTGCTCGTCCCAAGAAAACGCGAGCGGGAATGCCCCGGACTCAGTTTTCTCGTCCTGGGGTAAAAAGCGGTCCCACGACGGTTTCTTCCCTTTGCTCCGTATTGGTCATAAGTCTTTCGATCTTCGGGTCTCGTGCTCCGAGGACTTCAACCCACACTCCTGGCATGCTCCCTGACACGTTTTCCGGAGGTATAGGTCGGGAAGCGAGCTCGTTGGAGGGAGAACTGTGGTGCGACCCAAAACGGTCCAAAAGATGGCCGAAGCTTCCAACGAGTGGCGAACGCTCGTCCGGTGTCAGAAACCACTGGAAATGCACTTGCAGCGAAGGAAACGGGCTGAGCTCGAGGACTTCCGGTGCTCGTCCCAAGAAAACGCGAGCGGGAATGCCCCGGACTCAGTTTTCTCGTCCTGGGGTAAAAAGCGGTCCCCCGACGGTTTCTTCCCTTTGCTCCGTATTGGTCATAAGTCTTTCGATCTTCGGGTCTCGTGCTCCGAGGACTTCAACCCACACTCCTGGCATGCTCCCTGACACGTTTTTCCGGAGGTATAGGTCGGGAAGCGAGCTCGTTGGAGGGAGAACTGCGGTGCGACCCAAAACGGTCCAAAAGAGGGCCGAAGCTTCCAACGAGTGGCGAACGCTCGTCCGGTGTCAGAAACCACTGGAAATGCACTTGCAGCGAAGGAAACGGGCTGAGCTCGAGGACTTCCGGTGCTCGTCCCAAGAAAACGCGAGCGGGAATGCCCCGGACTCAGTTTTCTCGTCCTGGGGTAAAAAGCGGTCCCCCGACGGTTTCTTCCCTTTGCTCCGTATTGGTCATAAGTCTTTCGATCTTCGGGTCTCGTGCTCCGAGGACTTCAACCCACACTCCTGGCATGCTCCCTGACACGTTTTCCGGAGGTATAGGTCGGGAAGCGAGCTCGTTGGAGGGAGAACTGTGGTGCGACCCAAAACGGTCCAAAAGATGGCCGAAGCTTCCAACGAGTGGCGAACGCTCGTCCGGTGTCAGAAACCACTGGAAATGCACTTGCAGCGAAGGAAACGGGCTAAGCTCGAGGACTTCCGGTGCTCGTCCCAAGAAAACGCGAGCGGGAATGTCCCGGACTCAGTTTTCTCGTCCTGGGGTAAAAAGCGGTCCCCCGACGGTTTCTTCCCTTTGCTCCGTATTGGTCATAAGTCTTTCGATCTTCGGGTCTCGTGCTCCGAGGACTTCAACCCACACTCCTGGCATGCTCCCTGACACGTTTTCCGGAGGTATAGGTCGGGAAGCGAGCTCGTTGGAGGGAGAACTGTGGTGCGACCCAAAACGGTCCAAAAGATGGCCGAAGCTTCCAACGAGTGGCGAACGCTCGTCCGGTGTCAGAAACCACTGGAAATGCACTTGCAGCGAAGGAAACGGGCTGAGCTCGAGGACTTCCGGTGCTCGTCCCAAGAAAACGCGAGCGAGAATGCCCCGGACTCAGTTTTCTCGTCCTGGGGTAAAAAGCGGTCCCCCGACGGTTTCTTCCCTTTGCTCCGTATTGGTCATAAGTCTTTCGATCTTCGGGTCTCGTGCTCTGAGGACTTCAACCCACACTCCTGGCATGCTCCCTGACACGTTTTCCGGAGGTATAGGTCGGGAAGCGAGGTCGTTGGAGGGAGAACTGTGGTGCGACCCAAAACGGTCCAAAAGATGGCCGAAGCTTCCAACGAGTGGCGAACGCTCGTCCGGTGTCAGAAACCACTGGAAATGCACTTGCAGCGAAGGAAACGGGCTGAGCTCGAGGACTTCCGGTGCTCGTCCCAAGAAAACGCGAGCGGGAATGCCCCGGACTCAGTTTTCTCGTCCTGGGGTAAAAAACGGTCCCCCGACGGTTTCTTCCCTTTGCTCCGTATTGGTCATAAGTCTTTCGATCTTCGGGTCTCGTGCTCCGAGGACTTCAACCCACACTCCTGGCATGCTCCCTGACACGCTTTCCGGAGGTATAGGTCGGGAAGCGAGCTCGTTGGAGGGAGAACTGTGGTGCGACCCAAAACGGTCCAAAAGATGGCCGAAGCTTCCAACGAGTGGCGAACGCTCGTCCGGTGTCAGAAACCACTGGAAATGCACTTGCAGCGAAGGAAACGGGCTGAGCTCGAGGACTTCCGGTGCTCGTCCCAAGAAAACGCGAGCGGGAATGTCCCGGACTCAGTTTTCTCGTCCTGGGGTAAAAAGCGGTCCCCCGACGGTTTCTTCCCTTTGCTCCGTATTGGTCATAAGTCTTTCGATCTTCGGGTCTCGTGCTCCGAGGACTTCAACCCACACTCCTGGCATGCTCCCTGACACGTTTTCCGGAGGTATAGGTCGGGAAGCGAGCTCGTTGGAGGGAGAACTGTGGTGCGACCCAAAACGGTCCAAAAGATGACCGAAGCTTCCAACGAGTGGCGAACGCTCGTCCGGTGTCAGAAACCACTGGAAATGCACTTGCAGCGAAAGAAACGGGCTGAGCTCGAGGACTTCCGGTGCTCGTCCCAAGAAAACGCGAGCGTGATTGCCCCGGACTCAGTTTTCTCGTCCTGGGGTAAAAAGCGGTCCCCCGACGGTTTCTTCCCTTTGCTCCGTATTGGTCATAAGTCTTTCGATCTTCGGGTCTCGTGCTCCGAGGACTTCAACCCACACTCCTGGCATGCTCCCTGACACGTTTTCCGGAGGTATAGGTCGGGAAGCGAGCTCGTTGGAGGGAGAACTGTGGTGCGACCCAAAACGGTCCAAAAGATGGCCGAAGCTTCCAACGAGTGGCGAACGCTCGTCCGGTGTCAGAAACCACTGGAAATGCACTTGCAGCGAAGGAAACGGGCTGAGCTCGAGGACTTCCGGTGCTCGTCCCAAGAAAACGCGAGCGGGAATGCCCCGGACTCAGTTTCTTCGTCCTGGGGTAAAAAGCGGTCCCTCGACGGTTTCTTCCCTTTGCTCCGTATTGGTCATAAGTCTTTCGATCTTCGGGTCTCGTGCTCCGAGGACTTCAACCCACACTCCTGGCATGCTCCCTGACACGTTTTTCCGGAGGTATAGGTCGGGAAGCGAGCTCGTTGGAGGGAGAACTGTGGTGCGACCCAAAACGGTCCAAAAGATGGCCGAAGCTTCCAACGAGTGGCGAACGCTCGTCCGGTGTCAGAAACCACTGGAAATGCACTTGCAGCGAAGGAAACGGGCTGAGCTCGAGGACTTCCGGTGCTCGTCCCAAGAAAACGCGAGCGGGAATGTCCCGGACTCAGTTTTCTCGTCCTGGGGTAAAAAGCGGTCCCCCGACGGTTTCTTCCCTTTGCTCCGTATTGGTCATAAGTCTTTCGATCTTCGGGTCTCGTGCTCCGAGGACTTCAACCCACACTCCTGGCATGCTCCCTGACACGTTTTCCGGAGGTATAGGTCGGGAAGCGAGCTCGTTGGAGGGAGAACTGTGGTGCGACCCAAAACGGTCCAAAAGATGGCCGAAGCTTCCAACGAGTGGCGAACGCTCGTCCGGTGTCAGAAACCACTGGAAATGCACTTGCAGCGAAGGAAACGGGCTGAGCTCGAGGACTTCCGGTGCTCGTCCCAAGAAAACGCGAGCGAGAATGCCCCGGACTCAGTTTTCTCGTCCTGGGGTAAAAAGCGGTCCCCCGACGGTTTCTTCCCTTTGCTCCGTATTGGTCATAAGTCTTTCGATCTTCGGGTCTCGTGCTCTGAGGACTTCAACCCACACTCCTGGCATGCTCCCTGACACGTTTTCCGGAGGTATAGGTCGGGAAGCGAGCTCGTTGGAGGGAGAACTGTGGTGCGACCCAAAACGGTCCAAAAGATGGCCGAAGCTTCCAACGAGTGGCGAACGCTCGTCCGGTGTCAGAAACCACTGGAAATGCACTTGCAGCGAAGGAAACGGGCTGAGCTCGAGGACTTCCGGTGCTCGTCCCAAGAAAACGCGAGCGGGAATGCCCCGGACTCAGTTTTCTCGTCCTGGGGTAAAAAACGGTCCCCCGACGGTTTCTTCCCTTTGCTCCGTATTGGTCATAAGTCTTTCGATCTTCGGGTCTCGTGCTCCGAGGACTTCAACCCACACTCCTGGCATGCTCCCTGACACGCTTTCCGGAGGTATAGGTCGGGAAGCGAGCTCGTTGGAGGGAGAACTGTGGTGCGACCCAAAACGGTCCAAAAGATGGCCGAAGCTTCCAACGAGTGGCGAACGCTCGTCCGGTGTCAGAAACCACTGGAAATGCACTTGCAGCGAAGGAAACGGGCTGAGCTCGAGGACTTCCGGTGCTCGTCCCAAGAAAACGCGAGCGGGAATGTCCCGGACTCAGTTTTCTCGTCCTGGGGTAAAAAGCGGTCCCCCGACGGTTTCTTCCCTTTGCTCCGTATTGGTCATAAGTCTTTCGATCTTCGGGTCTCGTGCTCCGAGGACTTCAACCCACACTCCTGGCATGCTCCCTGACACGTTTTCCGGAGGTATAGGTCGGGAAGCGAGCTCGTTGGAGGGAGAACTGTGGTGCGACCCAAAACGGTCCAAAAGATGACCGAAGCTTCCAACGAGTGGCGAACGCTCGTCCGGTGTCAGAAACCACTGGAAATGCACTTGCAGCGAAAGAAACGGGCTGAGCTCGAGGACTTCCGGTGCTCGTCCCAAGAAAACGCGAGCGTGATTGCCCCGGACTCAGTTTTCTCGTCCTGGGGTAAAAAGCGGTCCCCCGACGGTTTCTTCCCTTTGCTCCGTATTGGTCATAAGTCTTTCGATCTTCGGGTCTCGTGCTCCGAGGACTTCAACCCACACTCCTGGCATGCTCCCTGACACGTTTTCCGGAGGTATAGGTCGGGAAGCGAGCTCGTTGGAGGGAGAACTGTGGTGCGACCCAAAACGGTCCAAAAGATGGCCGAAGCTTCCAACGAGTGGCGAACGCTCGTCCGGTGTCAGAAACCACTGGAAATGCACTTGCAGCGAAGGAAACGGGCTGAGCTCGAGGACTTCCGGTGCTCGTCCCAAGAAAACGCGAGCGGGAATGCCCCGGACTCAGTTTTCTCGTCCTGGGGTAAAAAGCGGTCCCCCGACGGTTTCTTCCCTTTGCTCCGTATTGGTCATAAGTCTTTCGATCTTCGGGTCTCGTGCTCCGAGGACTTCAACCCACACTCCTGGCATGCTCCCTGACACGTTTTCCGGAGGTATAGGTCGGGAAGCGAGCTCGTTGGAGGGAGAACTGTGGTGCGACCCAAAACGGTCCAAAAGATGGTCGAAGCTTCCAACGAGTGGCGAACGCTCGTCCGGTGTCAGAAACCACTGGAAATGCACTTGCAGCGAAGGAAACGGGCTGAGCTCGAGGACTTCCGGTGCTCGTCCCAAGAAAACGCGAGCGGGAATGCCCCGGACTCAGTTTTCTCGTCCTGGGGTAAAAAGCGGTCCCCCGACGGTTTCTTCCCTTTGCTCCGTATTGGTCATAAGTCTTTCGATCTTCGGGTCTCGTGCTCCGAGGACTTCAACCCACACTCCTGGCATGCTCCCTGACACGTTTTCCGGAGGTATAGGTCGGGAAGCGAGCTCGTTGGAGGGAGAACTGTGGTGCGACCCAAAACGGTCCAAAAGATGGCCGAAGCTTCCAACGAGTGGCGAACGCTCGTCCGGTGTCAGAAACCACTGGAAATGCACTTGCAGCGAAGGAAACGGGCTGAGCTCGAGGACTTCCGGTGCTCGTCCCAAGAAAACGCGAGCGAGAATGCCCCGGACTCAGTTTTCTCGTCCTGGGGTAAAAAGCGGTCCCCCGACGGTTTCTTCCCTTTGCTCCGTATTGGTCATAAGTCTTTCGATCTTCGGGTCTCGTGCTCCGAGGACTTCAACCCACACTCCTGGCATGCTCCCTGACACGTTTTCCGGAGGTATAGGTCGGGAAGCGAGCTCGTTGGAGGGAGAATTGTGGTGCGACCCAAAACGGTCCAAAAGATGGCCGAAGCTTCCAACGAGTGGCGAACGCTCGTCCGGTGTCAGAAACCACTGGAAATGCACTTGCAGCGAAGGAAACGGGCTGAGCTCGAGGACTTCCGGTGCTCGTCCCAAGAAAACGCGAGCGAGAATGCCCCGGACTCAGTTTTCTCGTCCTGGGGTAAAAAGCGGTCCCCCGACGGTTTCTTCCCCTTGCTCCATATTGGTCATAAGTCTTTCGATCTTCGGGTCTCGTGCTCCGAGGACTTCAACCCACACTCCTGGCATGCTCCCTGACACGTTTTCCGGAGGTATAGGTCGGGAAGCGAGCTCGTTGGAGGGAGAACTGTGGTGCGACCCAAAACGGTCCAAAAGATGGCCGAAGCTTCCAACGAGTGGCGAACGCTCGTCCGGTGTCAGAAACCACTGGAAATGCACTTGCAGCGAAGGAAACGGGCTGAGCTCGAGGACTTCCGGTGCTCGTCCCAAGAAAACGCGAGCGGGAATGCCCCGGACTCAGTTTTCTCGTCCTGGGGTAAAAAACGGTCCCCCGACGGTTTCTTCCCTTTGCTCCGTATTGGTCATAAGTCTTTCGATCTTCGGGTCTCGTGCTCCGAGGACTTCAACCCACACTCCTGGCATGCTCCCTGACACGTTTTCCGGAGGTATAGGTCGGGAAGCGAGCTCGTTGGAGGGAGAACTGTGGTGCGACCCAAAACGGTCCAAAAGATGGCCGAAGCTTCCAACGAGTGGCGAACGCTGGTCCGGTGTCAGAAACCACTGGAAATGCACTTGCAGCGAAGGAAACGGGCTGAGCTCGAGGACTTCCGGTGCTCGTCCCAAGAAAACGCGAGCGGGAATGCCCCGGACTCAGTTTTCTCGTCCTGGGGTAAAAAGCGGTCCCCCGACGGTTTCTTCCCTTTGCTCCGTATTGGTCATAAGTCTTTCGATCTTCGGGTCTCGTGCTCCGAGGACTTCAACCCACACTCCTGGCATGCTCCCTGACACGTTTTCCGGAGGTATAGGTCGGGAAGCGAGCTCGTTGGAGGGAGAACTGCGGTGCGACCCAAAACGGTCCAAAAGATGGCCGAAGCTTCCAACGAGTGGCGAACGCTCGTCCGGTGTCAGAAACCACTGGAAATGCACTTGCAGCGAAGGAAACGGGCTGAGCTCGAGGACTTCCGGTGCTCGTCCCAAGAAAACGCGAGCGGGAATGCCCCGGACTCAGTTTTCTCGTCCTGGGGTAAAAAGCGGTCCCCCGACGGTTTCTTCCCTTTGCTCCGTATTGGTCATAAGTCTTTCGATCTTCGGGTCTCGTGCTCCGAGGACTTCAACCCACACTCCTGGCATGCTCCCTGACACGTTTTCCGGAGGTATAGGTCGGGAAGCGAGCTCGTTGGAGGGAGAACTGTGGTGCGACCCAAAACGGTCCAAAAGATGGTCGAAGCTTCCAACGAGTGGCGAACGCTCGTCCGGTGTCAGAAACCACTGGAAATGCACTTGCAGCGAAGGAAACGGGCTGAGCTCGAGGACTTCCGGTGCTCGTCCCAAGAAAACGCGAGCGGGAATGCCCCGGACTCAGTTTTCTCGTCCTGGGGTAAAAAGCGGTCCCCCGACGGTTTCTTCCCTTTGCTCCGTATTGGTCATAAGTCTTTCGATCTTCGGGTCTCGTGCTCCGAGGACTTCAACCCACACTCCTGGCATGCTCCCTGACACGTTTTCCGGAGGTATAGGTCGGGAAGCGAGCTCGTTGGAGGGAGAACTGTGGTGCGACCCAAAACGGTCCAAAAGATGGCCGAAGCTTCCAACGAGTGGCGAACGCTCGTCCGGTGTCAGAAACCACTGGAAATGCACTTGCAGCGAAGGAAACGGGCTGAGCTCGAGGACTTCCGGTGCTCGTCCCAAGAAAACGCGAGCGAGAATGCCCCGGACTCAGTTTTCTCGTCCTGGGGTAAAAAGCGGTCCCCCGACGGTTTCTTCCCTTTGCTCCGTATTGGTCATAAGTCTTTCGATCTTCGGGTCTCGTGCTCCGAGGACTTCAACCCACACTCCTGGCATGCTCCCTGACACGTTTTCCGGAGGTATAGGTCGGGAAGCGAGCTCGTTGGAGGGAGAACTGTGGTGCGACCCAAAACGGTCCAAAAGATGGCCGAAGCTTCCAACGAGTGGCGAACGCTCGTCCGGTGTCAGAAACCACTGGAAATGCACTTGCAGCGAAGGAAACGGGCTGAGCTCGAGGACTTCCGGTGCTCGTCCCAAGAAAACGCGAGCGAGAATGCCCCGGACTCAGTTTTCTCGTCCTGGGGTAAAAAGCGGTCCCCCGACGGTTTCTTCCCTTTGCTCCATATTGGTCATAAGTCTTTCGATCTTCGGGTCTCGTGCTCCGAGGACTTCAACCCACACTCCTGGCATGCTCCCTGACACGTTTTCCAGAGGTATAGGTCGGGAAGCGAGCTCGTTGGAGGGAGAACTGTGGTGCGACCCAAAACGGTCCAAAAGATGGCCGAAGCTTCCAACGAGTGGCGAACGCTCGTCCGGTGTCAGAAACCACTTGAAATGCACTTGCAGCGAAGGAAACGGGCTGAGCTCGAGGACTTCCGGTGCTCGTCCCAAGAAAACGCGAGCGGGAATGCCCCGGACTCAGTTTTCTCGTCCTGGGGTAAAAAACGGTCCCCCGACGGTTTCTTCCCTTTGCTCCGTATTGGTCATAAGTCTTTCGATCTTCGGGTCTCGTGCTCCGAGGACTTCAACCCACACTCCTGGCATGCTCCCTGACACGTTTTCCGGAGGTATAGGTCGGGAAGCGAGCTCGTTGGAGGGAGAACTGCGGTGCGACCCAAAACGGTCCAAAAGATGGCCGAAGCTTCCAACGAGTGGCGAACGCTCGTCCGGTGTCAGAAACCACTGGAAATGCACTTGCAGCGAAGGAAACGGGCTGAACTCGAGGACTTCCGGTGCTCGTCCCAAGAAAACGCGAGCGGGAATGCCCCGGACTCAGTTTCTGCGTCCTGGGGTAAAAAGCGGTCCCCCGACGGTTTCTTCCCTATGCTCCGTATTGGTCATAAGTCTTTCGATCTTCGGGTCTCGTGCTCCGAGGACTTCAACCCACACTCCTGGCATGCTCCCTGACACGTTTTCCGGAGGTATAGGTCGGGAAGCGAGCTCGTTGGAGGGAGAACTGTGGTGCGACCCAAAACGGTCCAAAAGATGGCCGAAGCTTCCAACGAGTGGCGAACGCTCGTCCGGTGTCAGAAACCACTGGAAATGCACTTGCAGCGAAGGAAACGGGCTGAGCTCGAGGACTTCCGGTGCTCGTCCCAAGAAAACGCGAGCGGGAATGTCCCGGACTCAGTTTTCTCGTCCTGGGGTAAAAAGCGGTCCCCCGACGGTTTCTTCCCTTTGCTCCGTATTGGTCATAAGTCTTTCGATCTTCGGGTCTCGTGCTCCGAGGACTTCAACCCACACTCCTGGCATGCTCCCTGACACGTTTTCCGGAGGTATAGGTCGGGAAGCGAGCTCGTTGGAGGGAGAACTGTGGTGCGACCCAAAACGGTCCAAAAGATGGCCGAAGCTTCCAACGAGTGGCGAACGCTCGTCCGGTGTCAGAAACCACTGGAAATGCACTTGCAGCGAAGGAAACGGGCTGAGCTCGAGGACTTCCGGTGCTCGTCCCAAGAAAACGCGAGCGGGAATGCCCCGGACTCAGTTTTCTCGTCATGGGGTAAAAAGCGGTCCCCCGACGGTTTCTTCCCTTTGCTCCGTATTGGTCATAAGTCTTTCGATCTTCGGGTCTCGTGCTCCGAGGACTTCAACCCACACTCCTGGCATGCTCCCTGACACGTTTTCCGGAGGTATAGGTCGGGAAGCGAGCTCGTTGGAGGGAGAACTGTGGTGCGACCCAAAACGGTCCAAAAGATGGCCGAAGCTTCCAACGAGTGGCGAACGCTCGTCCGGTGTCAGAAACCACTGGAAATGCACTTGCAGCGAAGGAAACGGGCTGAGCTCGAGGACTTCCGGTGCTCGTCCCAAGAAAACGCGAGCGTGAATGCCCCGGACTCAGTTTTCTCGTCCTGGGGTAAAAAGCGGTCCCCCGACGGTTTCTTCCCTTTGCTCCGTATTGGTCATAAGTCTTTCGATCTTCGGGTCTCGTGCTCCGAGGACTTCAACCCACACTCCTGGCATGCTCCCTGACACGTTTTCCGGAGGTATAGGTCGGGAAGCGAGCTCGTTGGAGGGAGAACTGTGGTGCGACCCAAAACGGTCCAAAAGATGGCCGAAGCTTCCAACGAGTGGCGAACGCTCGTCCGGTGTCAGAAACCACTGGAAATGCACTTGCAGCGAAGGAAACGGGCTGAGCTCGAGGACTTCCGGTGCTCGTCCCAAGAAAACGCGAGCGTGAATGCCCCGGACTCAGTTTTCTCGTCCTGGGGTAAAAAGCGGTCCCCCGACGGTTTCTTCCCTTTGCTCCGTATTGGTCATAAGTCTTTCGATCTTCGGGTCTCGTGCTCCGAGGACTTCAACCCACACTCCTGGCATGCTCCCTGACACGTTTTCCGGAGGTATAGGTCGGGAAGCGAGCTCGTTGGAGGGAGAACTGTGGTGCGACCCAAAACGGTCCGAAAGATGGCCGAAGCTTCCAACGAGTGGCGAACGCTCGTCCGGTGTCAGAAACCACTGGAAATGCACTTGCAGCGAAGGAAACGGACTGAGGTCGAGGACTTCCGGTGCCCGTCCCAAGAAAACGCGAGCGGGAATGCCCCCGACTCAGTTTTCTCGTCCTGGGGTAAAAAGCGGTCCCCCGACGGTTTCTTCCCTTTGCTCCGTATTGGTCATAAGTCTTTCGATCTTCGGGTCTCGTGCTCCGAGGACTTCAACCCACACTCCTGGCATGCTCCCTGACACGTTTTCCGGAGGTATAGGTCGGGAAGCGAGCTCGTTGGAGGGAGAACTGTGGTGCGACCCAAAACGGTCCAAAAGATGGCCGAAGCTTCCAACGAGTGGCGAACGCTCGTCCGGTGTCAGAAACCACTGGAAATGCACTTGCAGCGAAGGAAACGGGCTGAGCTCGAGGACTTCCGGTGCTCGTCCCAAGAAAACGCGAGCGGGAATGCCCCGGACTCAGTTTTCTCGTCCTGGGGTAAAAAGCGGTCCCCCGACGGTTTCTTCCCTTTGCTCCGTATTGGTCATAAGTCTTTCGATCTTCGGGTCTCGTGCTCCGAGGACTTCAACCCACACTCCTGGCATGCTCCCTGACACGTTTTCCGGAGGTATAGGTCGGGAAGCGAGCTCGTTGGAGGGAGAACTGTGGTGCGACCCAAAACGGTCCAAAAGATGGCCGAAGCTTCCAACGAGTGGCGAACGCTCGTCCGGTGTCAGAAACCACTGGAAATGCACTTGCAGCGAAGGAAACGGGCTGAGCTCGAGGACTTCCGGTGCTCGTCCCAAGAAAACGCGAGCGGGAATGCCCCGGACTCAGGTTTTCTCGTCCTGGGGTAAAAAGCGGTCCCCCGACGGTTTCTTCCCTTTGCTCCGTATTGGTCATAAGTCTTTCGATCTTCGGGTCTCGTGCTCCGAGGACTTCAACCCACACTCCTGGCATGCTCCCTGACACGTTTTCCGGAGGTATAGGTCGGGAAGCGAGCTCGTTGGAGGGAGAACTGTGGTGCGACCCAAAACGGTCCAAAAGATGGCCGAAGCTTCCAACGAGTGGCGAACGCTCGTCCGGTGTCAGAAACCACTGGAAATGCACTTGCAGCGAAGGAAACTGGCTGAGCTCGAGGACTTCCGGTGCTCGTCCCAAGAAAACGCGAGCGGGAATGCCCCGGACTCAGTTTTCTCGTCCTGGGGTAAAAAGCGGTCCCCCGATGGTTTCTTCCCTTTGCTCCGTATTGGTCATAAGTCTTTCGATCTTCGGGTCTCGTGCTCCGAGGACTTCAACCCACACTCCTGGCATGCTCCCTGACACGTTTTCCGGAGGTATAGGTCGGGAAGCGAGCTCGTTGGAGGGAGAACTGTGGTGCGACCCAAAACGGTCCAAAAGATGGCCGAAGCTTCCAACGAGTGGCGAACGCTCGTCCGGTGTCAGAAACCACTGGAAATGCACTTGCAGCGAAGGAAACGGGCTGAGCTCGAGGACTTCCGGTGCTCGTCCCAAGAAAACGCGAGCGGGAATGCCCCGGACTCAGTTTTCTCGTCCTGGGGTAAAAAGCGGTCCCCCGACGGTTTCTTCCCTTTGCTCCGTATTGGTCATAAGTCTTTCGATCTTCGGGTCTCGTGCTCCGAGGACTTCAACCCACACTCCTGGCATGCTCCCTGACACGTTTTCCGGAGGTATAGGTCGGGAAGCGAGCTCGTTGGAGGGAGAACTGTGGTGCGACCCAAAACGGTCCAAAAGATGGCCGAAGCTTCCAACGAGTGGCGAACGCTCGTCCGGTGTCAGAAACCACTGGAAATGCACTTGCAGCGAAGGAAACGGGCTGAGCTCGAGGACTTCCGGTGCTCGTCCCAAGAAAACGCGAGCGGGAATGCCCCGGACTCAGTTTTCTCGTCCTGGGGTAAAAAGCGGTCCCCCGACGGTTTCTTCCCTTTGCTCCGTATTGGTCATAAGTCTTTCGATCTTCGGGTCTCGTGCTCCGAGGACTTCAACCCACACTCCTGGCATGCTCCCTGACACGTTTTCCGGAGGTATAGGTCGGGAAGCGAGCTCGTTGGAGGGAGAACTGTGGTGCGACCCAAAACGGTCCAAAAGATGGCCGAAGCTTCCAACGAGTGGCGAACGCTCGTCCGGTGTCAGAAACCACTGGAAATGCACTTGCAGCGAAGGAAACGGGCTGAGCTCGAGGACTTCCGGTGCTCGTCCCAAGAAAACGCGAGCGGGAATGCCCCGGACTCAGTTTTCTCGTCCTGGGGTAAAAAGCGGTCCCCCGACGGTTTCTTCCCTTTGCTCCGTATTGGTCATAAGTCTTTCGATCTTCGGGTCTCGTGCTCCGAGGACTTCAACCCACACTCCTGGCATGCTCCCTGACACGTTTTCCGGAGGTATAGGTCGGGAAGCGAGCTCGTTGGAGGGAGAACTGTGGTGCGACCCAAAACGGTCCAAAAGATGGCCGAAGCTTCCAACGAGTGGCGAACGCTCGTCCGGTGTCAGAAACCACTGGAAATGCACTTGCAGCGAAGGAAACGGGCTGAGCTCGAGGACTTCCGGTGCTCGTCCCAAGAAAACGCGAGCGGGAATGCCCCGGACTCAGTTTTCTCGTCCTGGGGTAAAAAGCGGTCCCCCGACGGTTTCTTCCCTTTGCTCCGTATTGGTCATAAGTCTTTCGATCTTCGGGTCTCGTGCTCCGAGGACTTCAACCCACACTCCTGGCATGCTCCCTGACACGTTTTCCGGAGGTATAGGTCGGGAAGCGAGCTCGTTGGAGGGAGAACTGTGGTGCGACCCAAAACGGTCCAAAAGATGGCCGAAGCTTCCAACGAGTGGCGAACGCTCGTCCGGTGTCAGAAACCACTGGAAATGCACTTGCAGCGAAGGAAACGGGCTGAGCTCGAGGACTTCCGGTGCTCGTCCCAAGAAAACGCGAGCGGGAATGCCCCGGACTCAGTTTTCTCGTCCTGGGGTAAAAAGCGGTCCCCCGACGGTTTCTTCCCTTTGCTCCGTATTGGTCATAAGTCTTTCGATCTTCGGGTCTCGTGCTCCGAGGACTTCAACCCACACTCCTGGCATGCTCCCTGACACGTTTTCCGGAGGTATAGGTCGGGAAGCGAGCTCGTTGGAGGGAGAACTGTGGTGCGACCCAAAACGGTCCAAAAGATGGCCGAAGCTTCCAACGAGTGGCGAACGCTCGTCCGGTGTCAGAAACCACTGGAAATGCACTTGCAGCGAAGGAAACGGGCTGAGCTCGAGGACTTCCGGTGCTCGTCCCAAGAAAACGCGAGCGGGAATGCCCCGGACTCAGTTTTCTCGTCCTGGGGTAAAAAGCGGTCCCCCGACGGTTTCTTCCCTTTGCTCCGTATTGGTCATAAGTCTTTCGATCTTCGGGTCTCGTGCTCCGAGGACTTCAACCCACACTCCTGGCATGCTCCCTGACACGTTTTCCGGAGGTATAGGTCGGGAAGCGAGCTCGTTGGAGGGAGAACTGTGGTGCGACCGAAAACGGTCCAAAAGATGGCCGAAGCTTCCAACGAGTGGCGAACGCTCGTCCGGTGTCAGAAACCACTGGAAATGCACTTGCAGCGAAGGAAACGGGCTGAGCTCGAGGACTTCCGGTGCTCGTCCCAAGAAAACGCGAGCGGGAATGCCCCGGACTCAGTTTTCTCGTCCTGGGGTAAAAAGCGGTCCCCCGACGGTTTCTTCCCTTTGCTCCGTATTCGTCATAAGTCTTTCGATCTTCGGGTCTCGTGCTCCGAGGACTTCAACCCACACTCCTGGCATGCTCCCTGACACGTTTTCCGGAGGTATAGGTCGGGAAGCGAGCTCGTTGGAGGGAGAACTGTGGTGCGACCCAAAACGGTCCAAAAGATGGCCGAAGCTTCCAACGAGTGGCGAACGCTCGTCCGGTGTCAGAAACCACTGGAAATGCACTTGCAGCGAAGGAAACGGGCTGAGCTCGAGGACTTCCGGTGCTCGTCCCAAGAAAACGCGAGCGGGAATGCCCCGGACTCAGTTTTCTCGTCCTGGGGTAAAAAGCGGTCCCCCGACGGTTTCTTCCCTTTGCTCCGTATTGGTCATAAGTCTTTCGATCTTCGGGTCTCGTGCTCCGAGGACTTCAACCCACACTCCTGGCATGCTCCCTGACACCTTTTCCGGAGGTATAGGTCGGGAAGCGAGCTCGTTGGAGGGAGAACTGTGGTGCGACCCAAAACGGTCCAAAAGATGGCCGAAGCTTCCAACGAGTGGCGAACGCTCGTCCGGTGTCAGAAACCACTGGAAATGCACTTGCAGCGAAGGAAACGGGCTGAGCTCGAGGACTTCCGGTGCTCGTCCCAAGAAAACGCGAGCGGGAATGCCCCGGACTCAGTTTTCTCGTCCTGGGGTAAAAAGCGGTCCCCCGACGGTTTCTTCCCTTTGCTCCGTATTGGTCATAAGTCTTTCGATCTTCGGGTCTCGTGCTCCGAGGACTTCAACCCACACTCCTGGCATGCTCCCTGACACGTTTTCCGGAGGTATAGGTCGGGAAGCGAGCTCGTTGGAGGGAGAACTGTGGTGCGACCCAAAACGGTCCAAAAGATGGCCGAAGCTTCCAACGAGTGGCGAACGCTCGTCCGGTGTCAGAAACCACTGGAAATGCACTTGCAGCGAAGGAAACGGGCTGAGCTCGAGGACTTCCGGTGCTCGTCCCAAGAAAACGCGAGCGGGAATGCCCCGGACTCAGTTTTCTCGTCCTGGGGTAAAAAGCGGTCCCCCGACGGTTTCTTCCCTTTGCTCCGTATTGGTCATAAGTCTTTCGATCTTCGGGTCTCGTGCTCCGAGGACTTCAACCCACACTCCTGGCATGCTCCCTGACACGTTTTCCGGAGGTATAGGTCGGGAAGCGAGCTCGTTGGAGGGAGAACTGTGGTGCGACCCAAAACGGTCCAAAAGATGGCCGAAGCTTCCAACGAGTGGCGAACGCTCGTCCGGTGTCAGAAACCACTGGAAATGCACTTGCAGCGAAGGAAACGGGCTGAGCTCGAGGACTTCCGGTGCTCGTCCCAAGAAAACGCGAGCGGGAATGCCCCGGACTCAGTTTTCTCGTCCTGGGGTAAAAAGCGGTCCCCCGACGGTTTCTTCCCTTTGCTCCGTATTGGTCATAAGTCTTTCGATCTTCGGGTCTCGTGCTCCGAGGACTTCAACCCACACTCCTGGCATGCTCCCTGACACGTTTTCCGGAGGTATAGGTCGGGAAGCGAGCTCGTTGGAGGGAGAACTGTGGTGCGACCCAAAACGGTCCAAAAGATGGCCGAAGCTTCCAACGAGTGGCGAACGCTCGTCCGGTGTCAGAAACCACTGGAAATGCACTTGCAGCGAAGGAAACGGGCTGAGCTCGAGGACTTCCGGTGCTCGTCCCAAGAAAACGCGAGCGGGAATGCCCCGGACTCAGTTTTCTCGTCCTGGGGTAAAAAGCGGTCCCCCGACGGTTTCTTCCCTTTGCTCCGTATTGGTCATAAGTCTTTCGATCTTCGGGTCTCGTGCTCCGAGGACTTCAACCCACACTCCTGGCATGCTCCCTGACACGTTTTCCGGAGGTATAGGTCGGGAAGCGAGCTCGTTGGAGGGAGAACTGTGGTGCGACCCAAAACGGTCCAAAAGATGGCCGAAGCTTCCAACGAGTGGCGAACGCTCGTCCGGTGTCAGAAACCACTGGAAATGCACTTGCAGCGAAGGAAACGGGCTGAGCTCGAGGACTTCCGGTGCTCGTCCCAAGAAAACGCGAGCGGGAATGCCCCGGACTCAGTTTTCTCGTCCTGGGGTAAAAAGCGGTCCCCCGACGGTTTCTTCCCTTTGCTCCGTATTCGTCATAAGTCTTTCGATCTTCGGGTCTCGTGCTCCGAGGACTTCAACCCACACTCCTGGCATGCTCCCTGACACGTTTTCCGGAGGTATAGGTCGGGAAGCGAGCTCGTTGGAGGGAGAACTGTGGTGCGACCCAAAACGGTCCAAAAGATGGCCGAAGCTTCCAACGAGTGGCGAACGCTCGTCCGGTGTCAGAAACCACTGGAAATGCACTTGCAGCGAAGGAAACGGGCTGAGCTCGAGGACTTCCGGTGCTCGTCCCAAGAAAACGCGAGCGGGAATGCCCCGGACTCAGTTTTCTCGTCCTGGGGTAAAAAGCGGTCCCCCGACGGTTTCTTCCCTTTGCTCCGTATTGGTCATAAGTCTTTCGATCTTCGGGTCTCGTGCTCCGAGGACTTCAACCCACACTCCTGGCATGCTCCCTGACACCTTTTCCGGAGGTATAGGTCGGGAAGCGAGCTCGTTGGAGGGAGAACTGTGGTGCGACCCAAAACGGTCCAAAAGATGGCCGAAGCTTCCAACGAGTGGCGAACGCTCGTCCGGTGTCAGAAACCACTGGAAATGCACTTGCAGCGAAGGAAACGGGCTGAGCTCGAGGACTTCCGGTGCTCGTCCCAAGAAAACGCGAGCGGGAATGCCCCGGACTCAGTTTTCTCGTCCTGGGGTAAAAAGCGGTCCCCCGACGGTTTCTTCCCTTTGCTCCGTATTGGTCATAAGTCTTTCGATCTTCGGGTCTCGTGCTCCGAGGACTTCAACCCACACTCCTGGCATGCTCCCTGACACGTTTTCCGGAGGTATAGGTCGGGAAGCGAGCTCGTTGGAGGGAGAACTGTGGTGCGACCCAAAACGGTCCAAAAGATGGCCGAAGCTTCCAACGAGTGGCGAACGCTCGTCCGGTGTCAGAAACCACTGGAAATGCACTTGCAGCGAAGGAAACGGGCTGAGCTCGAGGACTTCCGGTGCTCGTCCCAAGAAAACGCGAGCGGGAATGCCCCGGACTCAGTTTTCTCGTCCTGGGGTAAAAAGCGGTCCCCCGACGGTTTCTTCCCTTTGCTCCGTATTGGTCATAAGTCTTTCGATCTTCGGGTCTCGTGCTCCGAGGACTTCAACCCACACTCCTGGCATGCTCCCTGACACGTTTTCCGGAGGTATAGGTCGGGAAGCGAGCTCGTTGGAGGGAGAACTGTGGTGCGACCCAAAACGGTCCAAAAGATGGCCGAAGCTTCCAACGAGTGGCGAACGCTCGTCCGGTGTCAGAAACCACTGGAAATGCACTTGCAGCGAAGGAAACGGGCTGAGCTCGAGGACTTCCGGTGCTCGTCCCAAGAAAACGCGAGCGGGAATGCCCCGGACTCAGTTTTCTCGTCCTGGGGTAAAAAGCGGTCCCCCGACGGTTTCTTCCCTTTGCTCCGTATTGGTCATAAGTCTTTCGATCTTCGGGTCTCGTGCTCCGAGGACTTCAACCCACACTCCTGGCATGCTCCCTGACACGTTTTCCGGAGGTATAGGTCGGGAAGCGAGCTCGTTGGAGGGAGAACTGTGGTGCGACCCAAAACGGTCCAAAAGATGGCCGAAGCTTCCAACGAGTGGCGAACGCTCGTCCGGTGTCAGAAACCACTGGAAATGCACTTGCAGCGAAGGAAACGGGCTGAGCTCGAGGACTTCCGGTGCTCGTCCCAAGAAAACGCGAGCGGGAATGCCCCGGACTCAGTTTTCTCGTCCTGGGGTAAAAAGCGGTCCCCCGACGGTTTCTTCCCTTTGCTCCGTATTGGTCATAAGTCTTTCGATCTTCGGGTCTCGTGCTCCGAGGACTTCAACCCACACTCCTGGCATGCTCCCTGACACGTTTTCCGGAGGTATAGGTCGGGAAGCGAGCTCGTTGGAGGGAGAACTGTGGTGCGACCCAAAACGGTCCAAAAGATGGCCGAAGCTTCCAACGAGTGGCGAACGCTCGTCCGGTGTCAGAAACCACTGGAAATGCACTTGCAGCGAAGGAAACGGGCTGAGCTCGAGGACTTCCGGTGCTCGTCCCAAGAAAACGCGAGCGGGGAATGCCCCGGACTCAGTTTTCTCGTCCTGGGGTAAAAAGCGGTCCCCCGACGGTTTCTTCCCTTTGCTCCGTATTGGTCATAAGTCTTTCGATCTTCGGGTCTCGTGCTCCGAGGACTTCAACCCACACTCCTGGCATGCTCCCTGACACGTTTTCCGGAGGTATAGGTCGGGAAGCGAGCTCGTTGGAGGGAGAACTGTGGTGCGACCCAAAACGGTCCAAAAGATGGCCGAAGCTTCCAACGAGTGGCGAACGCTCGTCCGGTGTCAGAAACCACTGGAAATGCACTTGCAGCGAAGGAAACGGGCTGAGCTCGAGGACTTCCGGTGCTCGTCCCAAGAAAACGCGAGCGGGAATGCCCCGGACTCAGTTTTCTCGTCCTGGGGTAAAAAGCGGTCCCCCGACGGTTTCTTCCCTTTGCTCCGTATTGGTCATAAGTCTTTCGATCTTCGGGTCTCGTGCTCCGAGGACTTCAACCCACACTCCTGGCATGCTCCCTGACACGTTTTCCGGAGGTATAGGTCGGGAAGCGAGCTCGTTGGAGGGAGAACTGTGGTGCGACCCAAAACGGTCCAAAAGATGGCCGAAGCTTCCAACGAGTGGCGAACGCTCGTCCGGTGTCAGAAACCACTGGAAATGCACTTGCAGCGAAGGAAACGGGCTGAGCTCGAGGACTTCCGGTGCTCGTCCCAAGAAAACGCGAGCGGGAATGCCCCGGACTCAGTTTTCTCGTCCTGGGGTAAAAAGCGGTCCCCCGACGGTTTCTTCCCTTTGCTCCGTATTGGTCATAAGTCTTTCGATCTTCGGGTCTCGTGCTCCGAGGACTTCAACCCACACTCCTGGCATGCTCCCTGACACGTTTTCCGGAGGTATAGGTCGGGAAGCGAGCTCGTTGGAGGGAGAACTGTGGTGCGACCCAAAACGGTCCAAAAGATGGCCGAAGCTTCCAACGAGTGGCGAACGCTCGTCCGGTGTCAGAAACCACTGGAAATGCACTTGCAGCGAAGGAAACGGGGCTGAGCTCGAGGACTTCCGGTGCTCGTCCCAAGAAAACGCGAGCGGGAATGCCCCGGACTCAGTTTTCTCGTCCTGGGGTAAAAAGCGGTCCCCCGACGGTTTCTTCCCTTTGCTCCGTATTGGTCATAAGTCTTTCGATCTTCGGGTCTCGTGCTCCGAGGACTTCAACCCACACTCCTGGCATGCTCCCTGACACGTTTTCCGGAGGTATAGGTCGGGAAGCGAGCTCGTTGGAGGGAGAACTGTGGTGCGACCCAAAACGGTCCAAAAGATGGCCGAAGCTTCCAACGAGTGGCGAACGCTCGTCCGGTGTCAGAAACCACTGGAAATGCACTTGCAGCGAAGGAAACGGGCTGAGCTCGAGGACTTCCGGTGCTCGTCCCAAGAAAACGCGAGCGGGAATGCCCCGGACTCAGTTTTCTCGTCCTGGGGTAAAAAGCGGATCCCCCGACGGTTTCTTCCCTTTGCTCCGTATTGGTCATAAGTCTTTCGATCTTCGGGTCTCGTGCTCCGAGGACTTCAACCCACACTCCTGGCATGCTCCCTGACACGTTTTCCGGAGGTATAGGTCGGGAAGCGAGCTCGTTGGAGGGAGAACTGTGGTGCGACCCAAAACGGTCCAAAAGATGGGCCGAAGCTTCCAACGAGTGGCGAACGCTCGTCCCGGTGTCAGAAATCACTGGAAATGCACTTGCAGCGAAGGAAACGGGCTGAGCTCGAGGACTTCCGGTGCTCGTCCCAAGAAAAACGCGAGCGGGGAATTGCCCCGGACTCAGTTTTCTCGTCCTGGGGTAAAAAGCGGTCCCCCGACGGTTTCTTCCCTTTGCTCCGTATTGGTCATAAGTCTTTCGATCTTCGGGGTCTCGTGCTCCGAGGACTTCAACCCACACTCCTGGCATGCTCCCTGACACGTTTTCCGGAGGTATAGGTCGGGAAGCGAGCTCGTTGGAGGGAGAACTGTGGTGCGACCCAAAACGGTCCAAAAGATGGTCGAAGCTTCCAACGAGTGGCGAACGCTCGTCCGGTGTCAGAAACCACTGGAAATGCACTTGCAGCGAAGGAAACGGGCTGAGCTCGAGGGACTTCCGGTGCTCGTCCCAAGAAAACGCGAGCGGGAATGCCCCGGACTCAGTTTTCTCGTCCTGGGGTAAAAAGCGGTCCCCCGACGGTTTCTTCCCTTTGCTCCGTATTGGTCATAAGTCTTTCGATCTTCGGGGTCTCGTGCTCCGAGGACTTCAACCCACACTCCTGGCATGCTCCCTGACACGTTTTTCCGGAGGTATAGGTCGGGAAGCGAGCTCGTTGGAGGGGAGAACTGTGGGTGCGACCCAAAACGGTCCAAAAGATGGCCGAAGCTTCCAACGAGTGGCGAACGCTCGTCCGGTGTCAGAAAACCACTGGAAATGCACTTGCAGC
>NW_026123774.1:0-5000 GCF_025177605.1 Cucumis melo
GGGAAGTTTTCTTTTTCTTCTTCCGCATGTAAAAAAGGAATAAATAAATCAATCAAATTCCGAGAGGCTTCATGAAGTGCTTCTTTAGGAGTTAAACTTCCATTGGTCCATATTTCGAGAAAAAGTATCTCTTGTTTTTCATTCCCATTTACATAAGAATGAATACTATGATTAACATTTCGAACAGGCATGAATATAGCATCCATAGGATAACTTGCGTCTTGAAAATTATTTGGCGTTTGTATATGATATCCGCGATTCCTCTCGATCTTTAATTCAATACAAAAATTAATTGGTTCCGTTAGGTTAGCTATATGCTGTGTATTATCAACGATTTCCACCGAAGGTGGTAAGATGATGTCTTGAGCAGTTACGCATCCAGGACCCTTGACACAAATAGACGCATCACGAGTTCCATACAGATTACTTCTCAATACAATTTCTTTCAAATTCATTAAAATTTCATGTACTGATTCTTGAATACCGACTATGGTAGAGTATTCATGTGGGATTTTTTCAGATTTTGCACGTGTGATACATGTTCCCTCTATTTCTCCAAGCAAAGCTTTTCGCATCGCAATGCCTATAGTATCCCCTTGTCCCTTCATAAGTGGAGACAGAATAAAGCGTCCATAATAAAGACGCTTACTGTCTGCTCTTGATTCAACACACTTCCACTTTAGTGTCCGAGTCGATACTCTGATTTTCTCTCGAACCATAGTAATATTTTTTGATAAAATCATTGAATTATTTATTTCTCTTGAAATTTCTCTTCAATGTTTATTTTTACACACGTCGTTTTTTAGGGGGCCTACAGCCATTATGTGGCATAGGGGTTACATCCCGTATGAAACTTAATAGTATACCGCTTCTCCGAATAGCTCTTAATGCTGCATCTCTTCCGAGACCGGGGCCCTTTATCATAACTTCGGCTCGTTGCATCCCTTGATCCACTACTGCCCGAATAGCATTTCCTGCTGCGGTTTGGGCGGCAAATGGTGTCCCTCTTCTTGTACCTTTGAATCCACACGTACCGGCGGAGGACCAAGAAATTACCCGACCCCGTACATCTGTAACAGTCACAATTGTATTGTTGAAACTTGCTTGAACATGAATAACGCCCTTTGGTATTCTACGCGTACTTTTACGTGAGCTAATACGTCCATTTCTACGTGAACCGATTCTTGGTATGGGTTTTGCCATATTTTATCATCTCATAAATCTAAGTCAGAGATATATGGATATATCCATTTCATGTCAAAACGGATCCTTTAATTTCTTTTTATGTATATATTGTGGGTGGCCTTTAGGGGTCCTTTTTTTTATAAAGATTATCCTTGTCTTTGTTTATGTCTCGGATTGGAACAAATTACCATAATTCGTCTCCGCCTACGGATCAGGCGACATTTTTCACAAATTTTCCGAATGGAGGCCCTTATTTTCATATTTTTTATTCCTTACCTTAATCTACTTATTGGAAGAAAATAAGTTTCTTGAAATTTTCTATTTCGAATTGGATCTCCCTACAAAAAAAAGAATATTGCACGTGAAAAGACTACTTCACCTAATCATTCGAATCTTTGTTTCGTAGTCTATAAATTATACGCCTTCTGGTCCTGGTTGAATCGTAACAACTTACTGAAATTTTGACTCTCTATTACCTAGTATATGGATAAAACTATGTTGAATCCTTCCTGAAACGTAACCTAGAATTGGATCCTCATTATCTAAACAAACCCAAAACATATCATTGGTAAGTGATTCAGTAATTAAACCTTCAGAAATCCTTTTTTGCTCTTTCATTCCAGACGAAACACCCTTCAAAGTATCAATTAATCAAGGGGGAGTCGTATTATAAACTATAAACCCACCTCTTTTCTTTTTTTTTTTTTTTTACAAATAGGGAAGTTCTGTGTATAATTCGAATATCATAAAGATTACCATATATAACACAAAATTTCGCCGCCGATTCCCTGTAGTCGAGCTTCTCGGTCTGTCATTATACCCCGAGAAGTAGACAGAATTACAATGCCCATTCCGCCTAAAATTCTAGGAATTTTTTGATAGTTAGAATATATTCGGAGACCAGGTCGACTGATCCGTTTTAAATTTAAAATCGTTTTATATGGTCCTTTCCTATTTCTTCTATGTCGTAGGGTTAAAACCCAAAAATCCTTGTTGCTTTCCCGATGTTTCCTTACGTTTTCAATAAAACCTTCTCGTAAAAGTATTTTAACAATGTTTTCGGTGATGTTAGTAGATGGTATTCGAACCATTCCTTTTCTATTCATGTCAGCATTGCGAATAGAGGTTATTATGTTAGCAATAGTGTCCTTACCCATGATAAACGAAAATTATTGGTTACTTAAATTTTTGATCTAATCAACATTCTTTTTTATTAAATAGTTATGAATTTTAAAAGGTATATACGTGATACACAATCTACTAATTAATTTCATTCAAATAGTATAACTATCTCACGGTCTGTCTCATTTTATAATACTTCAGGTGCTAATGAAATTATTTTAGTGAAATTTAACTGTCTCAATTCTCGGGCAATCGCACCAAAAATTCGAGTTCCTTTTGGATTTCCTTCTTGATCAATAACAACCGCAGCATTGTCATCATATCGTATTATCATACCATTTTCTCGTTTGAGTTCTTTACAAGTACGTACAATTACAGCTCTGATCACTTCTGATCTTTCTAGAGGTGTATTTGGGACGGCTTTCTTGATTACAGCAACAATAACGTCACCAATATGAGCATATCGTCGATTACTAGCCCCTATGATTCGAATACACATCAATTCTCGGGCTCCGCTGTTATCTGCTACATTCAAAAGGGTTTGAGGTTGAATCATATTATTTTGGAATCTTTTCTTTCAATGCAAAGGGCGAAGTAAAAAAAAAAAAAAGAAATATTGTTTTTCAAAAAAAAAAAAAATAAATCTGCAATTGTTTTTTTTTCATCTTAAACAAAGATCGCTTTCCTTTGATTCTACATTTCTATCCCGAAGTAATGAATTGGGTTCGTATAGGCATTTTGGATGCCGCTATTGAAATAGCTTTTCTGGCTATATTTTCGGCTACTCCACTCATTTCATAAAGTATTCTACCTGGTTTAACAACAGCTACCCAATATTCGGGGGATCCTTTCCCTGAACCCATACGTGTTTCTGTGGGTCTTAGTGTAACGGGTTTGTCCGGAAATATACGTACCCATATTTTTCCACCGCGTCGTGCATTTCGTGTCATTGCCCTTCGTCCGGCTTCGATTTGTCTCGATGTGATCCAAGCGGGTTCAAGTGCCTGAATAGCGTATCTCCCGAAGCAAATACTATTGCCTCGATAAGATATTCCTTTCATTCTTCCTCTATGGTGTTTACGGAATCTGGTTCTTTTGGGGTTATAGTTGATGGTTATTTCTAAATTCCATCTCTACTACAGAACCGGACATGAGAGTTTCTTCTCATCCAGCTCCTCGCGAATGAAACGATTCAAAAAAAATATACATGTATTTACTGATATTTTCTGAATAATAGATTCAATTATGGGATTTTTGATATTTCATTTAATCAATCTATTCGAAATTTGTATATCTTCTTTTCTTTTGATAGAAAACTAAACTGTTTATAGATTCTAGAATAATAGAATAAGTTTTTTTATTATAGTTTTCTAAAAAATTATAGATAATATAATCTCGTTTTGTTATTTTTTCTTTTATTATTAAGGTTATAACAAATCTTTATTTTGTTTTGCCTTTTTTTATCTATTATTATATTTGATCGACCCTAATTTAGAAATATAATAAAATGGAAACGTTCGCGGGCGAATATTTACTCTTTTTATATATGTTTTGGTTCTCGGGTTAGTTAGCCCATGAACCTACCTCTCATAATAAATGGATTGGTCTTGGGTTCCTTCCGCCATCCTACCCAATGAATTATTAGGATTCGTTTTCAATAGAATATTATGTATTCACGGGTTCCCTCGTTCCCATCGCCTCTCGATTAATGGTTAGGTCTTAATTATACAATGGAGCCCGTAATAAAATTTGTTTTTGAGTCAATCTTCTCAGTCTTTATTGTCTCGGGGCTCTTGGCTTTTTTGTTCTATGAACAGATTCATCTAATTATGAATTCATCAGTCTTAATGCTTTATTACACTACCTTTTATGAGATGACCCATAGACCTTACATATTACGTATTGGAATGATATATCATTCATATTCTTTTTCTCTCTTTCTTTCACCCTTCCATTTATCCGCATACTTTTATTGCTTGACAACTCATAATCGGATTTTTTTTTATGCAAAAAAGATTTCAGTTGCTACAATGATATGACCAATATAACATATCTTGACTGGTTGGTTTTTTAGATCCAGATAATGCGAAGCGATGAGTTGGTTATTAGTTTTATAATTATTAGTTCAGATTATGTATGGGCTTATCCTTCTTTATTTTTTGGTTTTAATCCGAACATAAAAAAAACTGACGAGTCGCACACTAAGCATAGCAATTATCTCAAATGATTAATTTCATTTTTATTTAACCTTATAGAATTGCTCATTTTTTATTTAAACGAAAAAGACTGATTTGTCATTTCTTGGTCGATCATTGAATAAAACTTAAACACAAGTTGAGTAAGGGCTTATTATTGCTCGTCTACAAATATCCAAATTTTGATGCCTAATACCCCATAGATAGTTCGAACTGGATAGCAACAATAATCAATTTTAGCTCGAATGGTTTGTAGAGGAACCCGTCCTTCTCTGATCCATTCGACACGTGCAATTTCTTTTCCGTCTATACGTCCGGCAATTTGTACTTGAATTCCCTTTGTACCCGCCTGTTCAGTTAATTCAATAGCTTTTTTCATTGCTTTGCGAAATGAAACTCTATTCTTTAATTGTCCGGCTATAAATTCTGCGAGAATATTAGGGTGTCCATAAGGGTTTCCTATTCTTGTAATAGCAATGTTAAGTTTTCGGTTCCCAG
>NW_026123774.1:10000-15000 GCF_025177605.1 Cucumis melo
GGTTCCGAAGGATGAACTGGATATGGACAGTTCCAATAAGATTTCATTCTTGAACAAAAATCCATTTATTTATTTATTTCATCTATTCCATGACCGGAACAGGAGGGGATACACGTTACACCACGATTTTGAATCAGAAGAGAGATTTCAAGAAATGGCAGATCTATTCACTCTATCAATAACCGAGCCGGATCTGGTGTATCATAAGGGATTTGCCTTTTCTATTGATTCCTACGGATTGGATCAAAAACAATTCTTGAATGAGGTATTCAACTCCAGGGATGAATCGAAAAAGAAATATTTATTGGTTCTACCTCCTATTTTTTATGAAGAGAATGAATCTTTTTATCGAAGGATCAGAAAAAAATGGGTCCGGACCTCCCCCGGGAATGATTTGGAAGATCCAAAACAAAAAATAGTGGTATTTGCTAGCAACAACATAATGGAGGCAGTCAATCAATATAGATTGATCCGAAATCTGATTCAAATCCAATATTATGGGTACATAAGAAATGTATTGAATCGATTCTTTTTAATGAATAGATCCGATCGCGACTTGGAATATGGAATTCAAAGGGATCAAATAGGAAATGATACTCTGAATCATAGAACTATAATGAAATATACGATCAACCAACATTTATCAAATTTCAAAAAGGGTCAGAAGAAATGGTTCGATCCTCTTATTTTGATTTCTCGAACCGAGAGATCCATGAATCGGGATCCTAATGCATATAGATACAAATGGTCCAATGGGAGCAAGAATTTCCAGGAACATTTCATTTCTGAGCAGAAGAGCCATTTTCATTTTCAAGTAGTGTTCGATCGATTACGTATTAATCAATATTCGATTGATTGGTCTGAGGTTATCGATAAAAAAGATTTGTCTAAGTCACTTCGTTTCTTTTTGTCCAAGTTACTTGTTTTTTTGTCCAAGTTTCTTCTCTTTTTGTCTAACTCACTTCCTTTTTTCTTTGTGAGTTTCGGGAATATCCCCCTTCATAGGTCCGAGATCCACATCTATGAATTGAAAGGTCCGAATGATCAACTCTGCAATCAGTTGTTAGAATCAATAGGTCTTCAAATCGTTCATTTGAAAAAATTGAAACCCTTCTTATTGGATGATCATTATACTTCCCAAAAATCGAAATTCTTGATCAATGGAGGAACAATATCACCATTTTTGTTCAATAAGATACCAAAGTGGATGATTGACTCATTCCATACTAGAAATAATCGCAGGAAATCCTTTGATAACACGGATTCCTATTTCTCAATGATATCCCACGATCAAGACAATTGGCTAAATCCCGTGAAACCATTTCATAGAAGTTCATTGATATCTTCTTTTTATAAAGCAACTCGACTTCGATTCTTGAATAATCCACATCACTTCTGCTTCTATTGTAACAAAAGATTCCCTTTTTATGTGGATTATGTGGAAAAGGCCCGTATCAATAATTATGATTTTACGTATGGACAATTCCTCAATATCTTGTTCATTCGCAACAAAATATTTTCTTTGTGCGGCGGTAAAAAAAAAACATGCTTTTTTGGAGAGAGATACTATTTCACCAATCGAGTCACAGGTATCTAACATATTCATACCTAACGATTTTCCACAAAGTGGTGACGAAAGGTATAACTTGTACAAATCTTTCCATTTTCCAATTCGATCCGATCCATTCGTTCGTCGAGCTATTTACTCGATCGCAGACATTTCTGGAACACCTCTAACAGAGGGACAAATAGTCAATTTTGAAAGAACTTATTGTCAACCTCTTTCAGATATGAATCTATCTGATTCAGAGGGGAAGAACTTGCATCAGTATCTCAATTTCAATTCAAACATGGGTTTGATTCACACTCCATGTTCTGAGAAATATTTACCATCCGAAAAGAGGAAAAAACGGAGTCTTTGTCTAAAGAAATGCCTTGAGAAAGGGCAGATGTATAGAACCTTTCAACGAGATAGTGCTTTTTCAACTCTCTCAAAATGGAATCTATTCCAAACATATATGCCATGGTTCCTTACTTCGACAGGGTACAAATATCTAAATTTGCTATTTTTAGATACTTTTTCAGACCTATTGCCGATACTAAGTAGCATCCAAAAATTTGTATACATTTTTCATGATATATATGATCCATGCATAATATCATGGCGAATTCTTCAGAGAAAATTGTGTCTTCTACAATGGAATCTGATAAGTGAGATTTCGAGTAAGTGTTTACCTAATCTTCTTCTGTCCGAAGAAATGATTCATCGAAATAATGAGTCACCATCGATATCGACACATCTGAGATGGCCAAATGTTCGGGAGTTCCTCTATTCAATCCTTTTCCTTCTTCTTATTGCTGTATATCTCGTTCGTACACATCTTCTCTTTGTTTCTCGAGCCTATAGTGAGTTACAGACAGAGTTCGAAAAGGTCAAATCTTTGATGATTCCATCATACATGATTGAGTTGCGAAAACTTCTGGATAGGTATCCCAGGAATTCTTTCTGGTTAAAGAATCTCTTTCTAGTTGCTCTGGAACAATTAGGAGATTCTCTAGAAGAAATATGGGGTTCTGCTTCTGGTGGCAACATGCTATGGGGTGGCGGTCCCGCTTATGGGGTCAAATCAATACGTTCGAAGAAGAAAGATTGGAATATCAATCTCATCGATCTCATAAGTATCATACCAAATCCCATCAATCGAATCGCTTTTTCGAGAAATACGAGACATCTAAGTCATACAAGTAAAGAGATATATTCATTGATAAGAAAAAATGTGAACGGTGATTGGATTGATGAGAAAATCCAATCCTGGGTCTCGAACAGTGATTCGATTGATGATAAAGAAAGAGAATTCTTGATTCAGTTCTCCACCTTAACGACAGAAAAAAGGATTGATCAAATTCTATTGAGTCTGACTCATAGTGATCATTTATCAAAGAATGACTCTGGTTATCAAATGATTGAACAACCGGGAGTAATTTACTTACGATACTTAGTTGACATTCATAAAAAGTATCTAATGAATTATGAGTTCAATACATCCTGTTTAGCAGAAAGACGGACATTCCTTGCTCATTATCAGACAATCACTTATTCACAAACCTCGTGTGGGGCTAATAGTTTTCATTTCCCATCTCATGGAAAACCCTTTCTCGCTCCGCTTATTAGCCCTCCCCCCCTCTAGGGGTATTTTAGTGATAGGTTCTATAGGAACTGGACGATCCTATTTGGTCAAATACCTAGCGACAAACTCCTATCTTCCTTTCGTTACAGTATTTCTGAACAAGTTGCTGGATAAGAAGCCTAAGGGTTTTCTTATTGATGATAGTGACGATATTGATGATAGTGACGATATTGATGATAGTGGCGATATTGATGATAGTGACGATATCGACCGTGACCTTGATACGGAGCTGGAGCTTCTAACTATGATGAATGCGCTAACTAAGGATATGATGCTGGAAATAGACCGATTTTATATCACCCTTCAATTCGAATTAGCAAAAGCAATGTCTCCTTGCATAATATGGATTCCAAACATTCATAATCTGTATGTGACTGAGTCGAATTACTTATCCCTTGGTCTATTAGTGAACTATCTCTCCAGGGATTTTGAAAGATGTTCCACTACAAATATTCTTGTTATTGCTTCGACCCATATTCCCCAAAAAGTGGATCCCGCTCTAATAGCTCCGAATAAATTGAATACATGCATTAAAATACGAAGGCTTCTTATTCCACAACAACGAAAGCACTTTTTCACTCTTTCATATACTAGGGGATTTCGCTTGGAAAAGAAAATGTTCCATACTAATGGATTCGGTTCCATAACCATGGGTTCCAATGTACGAGATCTTGTAGCACTTACCAATGAGGCCCTATCGATTAGTATTACGCAGAAGAAATCAATTATAGACACTAATATAATTCAATCTGCTCTTCATAGACAAACTTGGGATTTGCTATCCCAGGTAAGATCGTTTCAGGATCATGCGATCCTTTTCTATCAGATAGGAAGGGCTGTTGCACAAAATGTACTTCTAAGTAATTGCTCCATAGATCCTATATCTATCTATATGAAGAAGAAATCATGTAACGAAGGGGGTTCTTATTTGTACAACTGGTACTTCGAACTTCAAACGAGCATGAAGAAATTAATGATACTTCTTTATGTTTTGATTTGTTCTGCCGGATTGGTCGTTCAAGACCTTTGGTCTCTACCCGGACCCGATGAAAAAAATGGGATCTATGGACTCGTTGAGAATGATTCTGATCTAGTTCATGGCCTATTAGAAGTAGAAGGCGCTCTGTTGGGATCCTCACGGACAGAAAAAGATTGCAGTCGATTTGATAATGATCGAGTGACATTGCTTCTTCGGCCCGAACCCAGGAATCCCTTAGATATGATACAAAATGGATCTTGTTCTATCGTTGATCAGAGATTTCTCTATCAACAATACGAATCGGAGTTTGAAGAAGGGGAAGGAGTCCTCGACCCGCAACAGATAGAGATAGAGGAGGATTTCTTCAATTACATAGTTTGGGCTCCTAGAATATGGCGCCCTTGGGGCTTTCTATTTGATTGTATCAAAAGGCTCAATGAATTGGGATTTCCCTATTGGGCTAGGTCATTTCGGGGCAAGCGGATCATTTATGATAAAGAGGATGAGCTTCAAGAGAATGATTTGGAGTTCTTGCAGAGTGGAACCGTGCAGTACCAGACACGAGATAGATCTTCCAAAGAACAAGGCTTTTTTCGAATAAGCCAATTCATTTGGGATCCTGCAGATCCACTCTTTTTCCTATTCAAAGATCATCCTTTTGTCTCTGTGTTTTCACATCGAGAATTCTTTGGAGATGAAGAGATGTCAAAGTGGCTGCTTCCTTCCCCAATATATTGGTCTATATCTCTACATAAACCCTTGTTTATCAAGAATACGCAAGAAAAGTACTTCGGATTGTTGATTCATCGCCAGAGATGGCTTAGAACCAATAG